>NW_022103923.1:777626-784769 GCF_000313985.2 Echinops telfairi
GAATTCAGGAAAGACAAGCCCACTCAGAAACTGTAATGGGAGCAATGATTTCTGGAGGATAGGGAAAGGGAAGGGGAAGTAAGTTGGGAGGAGGGAAAATGGATAGCAATTATGGAAGAATAACCAGCCTCAGGGTACAAATACCAGTATAGTGGGTGAAGGGATAGAATTGGTGATGTAAGTTATGTATAAATAATAATATCAATACATAATATAGTAAGGGTTCTCAGGAGTAGTAGGTTAGGAGAGGGAAGGGAAAAAGAAGAGGAGTTTATATAAAAGGGCTCAGTAAGAAAGATACTGTTTAGAAATTGTTGATGCCAATAATTGCACATGTCCACTTGTGACAACGGATGTATGGTTTGCTACAATAAAATGATTCATTTAAAAAATGACAGTGAATAAAATTTAACATTTTAATTTTCCAGTTTTCTAAAACTTGCCATGAATAACTTGTGACTGGAAGGCCCACTGCAAGTTGATAATATAGTTAAGTTATGCCATGATCTATTAGTTCTGAGTCAAAGTTGTGCAATAGAATTTATAGTAACAATTAAATCATATCCTCCCAATTCAATACTGTAGCCACCTGTGACTACTGCGAAATTGAACTCAATGTTACCAAGGAGTTGAATTTTAAATTGTATCTCAATGATTTTTAAAAGAAAGCAATATATCAAAATTTTTTTCAGTATTTCATATGGTATATACTTAAATAAGAACAATAAAACAGGTACATAAAACTAGATTGTATGGGTTTTAAAATCTAATTAAAATGTTAAATAATACCTGATAAAAACAATAAAACTGTTATTAAAGATAAAAATTAAGTGTATCTCATCTTAATCAATATAAATGTAAAGAGTCACATGTAGCTATTAATGTTAGTTGATTCCAACTCACAGTGATCCTGTGTGACAGACTAGAACTGCCTCATAGGATTTTCTAGACTGGAAACTTTATAGGAGCCGATTGTCAGATCTTTCTCTCACAGAGCCTTTGGGTGGGTTCAAATTACCAACTACTCTGTCCATTGGAAGATAAACACTGAATTTTGCACAACTTCATGGTTACTATGTTGCTTAATTCTGATACCTATTTGTTAAGTACAATCAGAACTTATACTTCTTTTATAGATAAATCTAAATCTGAATCCTGTTACTAATAGCCATAAAACTTTAAAATGGTCTTTGGATTTCATGGCTCTTAACATATTCATCTGTAAATGGGAATGAGAAGAGATCATTGTGAATCTTGATGTACGTGTGGCATTAATGGTATGCAGAATACCTAATGCAGCACCTGCCAGGAACTAATGTTCAGGAAATGTTTGGTTCTCTTCCCAAACCTACTTGACCATCTTAAATGGTGTGATATACTTCACATAAGGACTGAGTAAGATAATACAGAATATTTAGTGAAATATACTCTGTTTTTTCCTTCACCTCTTCTATGTCTTCAAATTGCTGTCCTTTCATATCCCTCTTCATTTGTGGAAACAAAAAAAGTCTCACTAAGTGAGGTCAGGTGAGTAATGTGTCTGGGGCAAGAGAGGCATGCTGTTTTTTTTGCCCAAAACTGGTGCACCAGTCCTCTGTCTGCCACAAATTGGGCCTTTTTGTCACACACGGTTACACAATCTTTTCAGAACTCCTAAACACAAAGCTTGATTAACAGTCTGATCTGGTGGAATGAACTCCAAATACACTGCAAGTCAATATTTTCGTCTGTTGGGGAAGTTGACAGGTCCTGTCAGCCATCCATACAGATGAGTTTGAAAAAGCAAAGAATGGAATCACAGATTTGACAAATGTAGTAAGTATAATGGAGAGTCCTTTGTAGGTGATAATGTTGTTTTGTGCAAAAATGTACAAACATAGCTTTAAAAAAAAATCTGGTAATTTGAGGGTACCCCCTAGAATATAGATTTCATCTTTAGGGTATAGGATATATTGTTTGTTTCTTCCCTCAATAAATAATGCCTCAGCCCGCCATGTGTTATGAAGAGTCCCATGTCTTATTATATGTTACTGAAATGGAATTAATATTGCCCCATAATTTAAAAAACTATTTCTCTAATGTTCATTAATATGTGACTAGAAGCATGACAGTTTTCCTGTTTGTGAAAATGAAATGTTCAATCTCAACTCTTCCTCCCACCAAGGTTTGAATTTTCCATACATGACACCTGATATTTTCATTTGTATCCCAGACTCATTTGATGCAATTTATACTGTAAATGTTCTGGTAGTTGTAGTCAATTGCTCACTTTTACACAAGGCAAGTCTTTAAAAGGGTAGCACAATCAGTCAAGATTGTACTAGAGAGACAGGTCTCTCAAGCATAGGTACTCAAAATCCCCTTTCACTCTTGGTATGTCAAACCACACATTGAACATTTTTCTAAATTCTGTGTCCTA
Source organism: Echinops telfairi (assembly GCF_000313985.2). Lineage (NCBI taxonomy): Eukaryota > Metazoa > Chordata > Mammalia > Afrosoricida > Tenrecidae > Echinops > Echinops telfairi. Next base: position 780,046 of record NW_022103923.1, read on the forward strand.
CACTTAAAAAGGCAGTTAAAACTCATGCAGTGTATAAATTCTATGAATCAAAGACTGGATAATGTGCTTTACATAAATATAATCCCAATGAAATTATTATCAATAGCCCCTCCCCATTTTACAGATAAGGAACCTGAATTTCAGAAAGGTTTAGTAGGTTGCATTGTGTCATACAATTGGTAAGTTCATCTGTCAGGAATTTTAAAAAATTCTGTGTAATTTATCTAAACTACTTTGAAACTATTGGAGGATGAAAAGTATTAGAAGGAATATGAGCCATCTAGAAAAATTGAAAGGGATTGAGTGTGCTTAGCTCAAATTTAAAAAAAAATTAGAAAACCAAACCCGTTGCCCTGGAGTCATGTAGGGTCTCTGAGACTTTAATGCTTTAATGCCAGCCTCACCTTTCTCTCTCAAAACTGCTGATGCAGTTAGCCGATCCATGCTTATCCCACAGTGGCACTAGGTTTCCTTCACAAAATTAAGCCAACCCAAAGCACATCAAACGGATTGCCATTGAGTTTCTGAGACTATATATCTTTACCAGAGGATGCAGTCTTATTTTTTCTACTTTGTAACTGCTTGTGGACTCAAGGCATAACTCTCTGTGCCACAAGGGATCCGAAGGAAATGAGAAGACCCATGGAAATATATTTGAAATACTCTTCTGAGGAAGCAATTCTACTCTGTCCTATAGGATCACTAAAGGTCAGTATCCACTCAAAGGTAGTGGGATCTGATTGAGAAAGAACAGAATTAAGTGAGATCAGTTCTTACAATTATACTACCTATTCCACAGTCTCAAAACTCTTATAGTTAAGTCCTGCTTTCCACTGATTTTCCACCTTTCTGTTGCTCAAAAAACTCCTCATTGGACTTCTTTACTTTTGTTTCCAGAATAACAGGCTCCCTGAAATTACAGCTCTTCTCTGAACACTCCCACCCCTTTCTGGCTTCCTTTTCTCTCCGAAAACCACTTTTCCTTCAGGGAACTAAGCTGCAGTTATCAATTTCCCCCACAGGCCTTTGCTATAAGAGTGGAAGGTGTCCTGAGTTCCCATTGCTACTCATAAGCTCTTCCTTCCTTCCTTCCTTCCTTCCTTCCTTCCTTCCTTCCTTCCTCTCCTCTCCTCTCCCTCTCCCTCTCCCTCTCCCCCTCCTCTCTCTCTCTTTCTCTCTTTCTTCCTTTCTTTCCAAATTGTGTTGTCATGTCAGTGAAAGTTGACAGAACAAATTCGTATTCCATTGAAGAATCCATAAACATTTTGACTAGTGATATCAATTGCAAGCCCATAAAGTAACAACACTCTTCACACTTTCTCTTTGTGTTTACCGTATTTATTTATCTCTCTTCCTTATCCCTTCCTGCTCTCTGAGCTTTATCCTACTCACAAATTTTACCCTTTTAATCACATATGATTGATACTTCTAAGGAGTGTGGGCCACAATATAGGCCTATTCGTTGAAGCTGAGCCATTGGGGTGAGCTCAATTCCAGGGGTGAAGAGTATCTAAGGGTCATAGTACGAGAGGCAGTAATGCACAAGTCTTTATAAGACAGGTGTGGCAGTTACATAATCTCCTGCCAACTTAAGTGAAGGTGTGGTATCTAACCTGTTAATCAGGTCACAGCCAATAAGGCCTCTGTGGGGGCATGGCCTTTCCTGAGAATTCTGGGAGCTCCTGTCTTCTTCCCTGGAGGTAGGACACACTCTCTCTCTACTTCATTTTCCTCCTAACAGGTCACATGGAGCTATGCTGATGGAGCCAGAGCCCTGCAGCTAGAGGAGCCACATGGAGACCCACACCAGTGCTGAGATGCTTCCATCAGCATTGGATACACAAGTCTTTCCGCCCACTGGCCTATGATCTCCAATTGCATGTGTTGCATGAGTCTGAAGAGGTGTTTAAGTCTTGGTATTGAACATATGGGATAATATTGAACTTATGGACTTGATCTGGACTGGGCTGGAATATTTTCTTAATATACAATTACTCTTTGATGTCTCTGGATTTGTTTTTCTAGTCTACCTGGATTGACACAAAAAGGAAGCTTTTTCATTAAAATTAAAAAATAATTTTGAGTTTTGTTTCACATTTTTCTCCTACTCTATCCAGAACTTCCTATTATCCCTTTCAGAGTGGTCAGCAGTCATAGCTGGACACCAACTAGCTGTCATCTTAGGGTCACAGAAGCTAGGGTTCATGAGGTCCATTAATCTTTTGGACTTATTATTTGTTTGGTTCTCTAATCTTCTTCACTCTTCTCTGCGCCAGATGGGGAGAGACTAATAATTATACCTTAGTAGTCACTCACAATGGTTTAAGTCCAATGTCACATTTCACCAAAGTAGGATGTAGAATGTGGTCTTTGTGGACTATGTAATACTCATTGACCTTGGAATCCCACAGAATCATGATCTTGTGCTCCCAAGCCCAATAATGCAATTTTTAAGGTGTTTGTTTATAGCCGTATACTCTACTATATTCATGGATTATCTTCAGCATGTGTAAATACACTTGTACAAGTATCTTCCATAATATATGTTTATATATATTCATCAAATATGTATATATCCATCAAATGTATATATCAATCAAATGCTTTAAGGAAGTCCAAAGATACATGGATATATATATAATTACAGTGCTGGCAAAGTATATTGAAATACCACAGACTGCCAGAAGCAAAAACAAATCTGTAGTGGAAGAAATCAGAATGCTCCTCAGAAGCAAGGATGGTGAAACACTTTGGGGTATATAATCAGGAAGAACCCGTCCCTGGAAAAGGACAACATGCTTCATAAAGCAGGAATCAGAATAATAGGAAGACACTCACCTAAATGAATTGACACAGTGACTGCAACAATGGGCTCAAACGCAACCATTTTGAGGATGGCACAGAACTGGACATTGTGGACAGTGTTTCCCTCTGTTAGACGCATCATTGCTATAAGTCAGAACTAACAACAACAATGAGTAATGATTGTGGAAATTATTCCTTTTGGTCACCTGGATGTCTTCTTTACTAAAGTGTCAATTCATATCCTCTGCCTATTTTTAAATTGGGTTTTTCTTTATGTTGTTGAAATGTTATAGTGCTATAGATTTTAGAGATTAGTCCCTTGTCTGATACATTTGTTGCCAATTTTTACCAAGTTCCATCTGACATAAAAAGTGTGGTCTTTTGATGCACATACATGCTTAAATTTTTAGCAGCTTCAAGTCATCTAGTTTGATGTCATTTGTGCACTTTTAGATATGTTTGATAATGTATTTGTGCCATATATTAGGGCCCCTAAATCTGCCCTTAATTTTCTTAGATTATTTTAAAGTTTTAGAGTTTGATTGATATTGTATATATCTTGAATAAATCATGGATTAGGTTCTGATATTGATCATATTTCATTTTTCTACAAATTGATATCCAGTTTTGCCAACACCCTTTATTAAAGAGATTATCTCTTTGCTATTTGATGAATTTTGTCCCTTATCAAAGATCATCTGTTCTTAAATCTTCAATTATGTTCCATTGGTTTATGAATCTGCCAATACAAGATTGTTTTGACTACTATGACAGTGAAATATGTTTTGATATCATGGAGATTTAATCCATTTTTGTGATTCTTCTACAATAGGGCCTTGCTTGTCAGGGATATTTTTCCTTTTCATATAAAGTTAATGATTTCTTTTTCATCTTTTTTAAAGGATGATAATTGAATCTGGATTAAGATGGCATTAGATCTAAACATAACTTTTGGTAGTATAAAAATCTTCCCATCCATGAACAAGGTGTATCCTTCCATTTATATAGGTGTCTTGGTTTCTAGTTTCACGTTTTGTAGTTTTATTTGTATAGGTCTTTTGTTTATCTGGTTAGATGTATTACTGTTTTATGTATTTTTAAATTCCTTTTTATTCTTATTTTGGACGATTATTGTAAATAGTATTGTTTTCCTGATAGCTTTTTGTTATTGTAGAAGAATCTGACTGATTTCTATGTGTTATCCTGAACTCCGACACTTTGCTGAATCCTTCTATATTTCCAGAGTTTTCTTGAGTCTTTGATATATATGTAATTTTTTTTGGGGGGGGGAGAATTCTTACAGCTCTTATAACATCAACTGTATCAAGCACATATGTACATATGTTGCTATCATCATTTTCAAAACATTTATTTCCTGCTTGAGCCCTTGGTATCAGCTCCTTTTTTTCCTCTCCTTCCCCAACACTGCCACCCTTGTGAACCACTAATTATTATAAATTATTATTATTTTCATATCTTACATCAACTGCTGTCTCTCTTCACCTGTGTTTCTGTTGTTCACCCCCCCTTGGGGTTGGGGTGTGTCCGTCAATCATTGCAATCAGTTCTTCTTTCCTCCCCTTCTTCCCCCACCTTCCCCGTACCCTCCTGGTATTGCTACTCCCATTTCTGTTCCTTAGGGGTTTATCTGACCTGGAATCCGTGTGTCATGAGCTCTTATCTGTACCAGTGTACATGCTCTGTTCATGCTAGTGGGGGGTAAGGAAGCCTGAAAGAACTAAAGGAATATTGTGTGTTTCATCGGTACTATGCTGCATCCTGGTTGACTCATCCTTTCCTTGTGACCCTTTTGTGAGGGGATATCCTATTTTCTGCAGATGGGTTTGGGCTCTTTTCTCTGACCCCTGTTGTTCTCAACAATATGTTTTTTGTTTTGGGTTTTCTGATACCTGTTACCT
>NW_022103923.1:787126-788818 GCF_000313985.2 Echinops telfairi
CCCGCCACTCATTTCCTCCTTATTTTCATCATTTTTTTTTCCAAACACTATATCTTTTGATAGCCAGGCACCATCAGCTCTCTTCACATTTGCTTATGCATCCATTTTGTCTTCAGTGATCTGTCAAGAGGATGAGTATCATAGAATGCCAGGTTGTTAGAACAAAGTATTCTTGCGTTGGGGAGAGTTTAAGCAGAGGCCCAAAGTCCTTCCATGTTCTCAATATATTGTCATATAAATATATGTACAAAAGCCAATACCTCTATTTTTATGAATTAATATATTTATATAAGTACACACCTATGTTTATACCTCAATCCATAGCTTTGTTTCCTAGATCTTTCTTTTCCTCTGTTTCCATAATCACTGTGTTAGTCTGGGTACATTAGAGAAACAAATCCACAGCAACTCATATGTATAAGAGAGGGTTTTATATAAAGGTTAAGTGCACATCAAGAAAACATCCCAACCCAGTGCTGCACAAGCCTACAAGTTCAACATTAACCCATATGTCTGACACCAATCCACAAAGTCTTCCTCCATCTCATACAACAGACTCAATGGTGCCAACTACAGAAAGTCAGTGAATGTGTAAGCATCTCAGCACTGGCAGGGGTCTCCACACGGCTGCACCAACACCCAGGACTGCATCATGGGTAGGTTCCATGTGGCTTCTCCTTGGAGATGTCTTGCAGGAAGTGAGCCTTGCCAGCTAAAGCAGGAACTCGCTAGGGCAACTGAACCCTGGTCCAACCATCACAAAACAAGAGACCCGAGAACATGAAAGGCAAATCCCACCAAGCCACTTAACCCTACGCCCTTCAATTAACCCCACGTTTTTATCAGCCAGGTTGGCACAATAAACTAATGACCTCAATTGCCTTGCTTCTTCTTTGACACATTGGGTGACCTGTATTTCCCTATATTGGCATAGTGATCAGGCTAGGGTTTCCAGTACAGTATTAAGTAAAATTAGTAATTAAAGGTATTTGTATTTGCTTCTTTTCAAAAGAATGTTTTCAGGCTCTCCCCATTAGGAATAATGTTTTCCATTGTTTTTTTGTATATGCTCTTAATGATGTTGAAGAATTTACCTTTTATCCCAATTTTGCTACAAATTTTCTTCAAGAATAAGTGTTGAATTTTGTCAAATGTTTTTTGTGCATCAATTGATATGATCATGTGTTTTATTCCTTTATTTTACTTCTGTGGAAGAATATGTTGATTGTATTGTCAGTGTTGAACAATCCTTATATATATGGTGTGAATTCCACTTGATCATTATATATTGTTGTTGTTTATATGTTGTCGAAGTCTATTGGCTAGGATTTTGTTGATAATTTTTCATATATGTCCATTATGGATATCGGTTTATACTCTTCCTTTGCAGTAGAGTCGTTTTCATAATTTTGTTAGCAAGGTCATGTTTCCAACACAGAATGAGTTTAGGAATATTCCATACAATCTGTGTTCTGGCGTAGTTTGAATAAAATTGATATTAGCTTTTATCCGTATGTTTGGTAGAGTTTTTAACTGAAATTATGTGAACAGTTGTTGTTATTAGGTGCCATAACATCGGCACCAAGTCACAGCAACTCTATGCACAACAAAACAAAATAAAACACTGTACAGTCTTGTGCCATCCTCACAAGTGTTTCTATACTTGAGCCCATTATTGCAGCTACTGTGTTG
>NW_022103923.1:789117-791525 GCF_000313985.2 Echinops telfairi
TTCTTTTAAGAAAGATCGGTTTGTCTTTTAGCAGCCCACAGTACTTTCAATATTCTTCCCCAGCACCACAATTCAAATGCATCTATTCTTCTATAGTCTTTCCAATTTTCAAATATATATAATGCAATAGAGAATATCGTGGCTTTGGTCAGGTGCACCTTAGTCCTTCAAGTAACATTCTCGCACTTCAATACACTAAAGAGGTTTGTGCAGCAGATTTATCTACTGCAATCAGTCTTTGGATCTCTTAACTGCTGCTTCCATGAACATTGATTGTGGATCCAAGTAAGACAAAATCCTTGACAACTTCAACCTTTTCTGCATTTATCATGATTGGTCCAGTTGTGAGGATTTTCGTCCTCCTAACATTGAGTTGTAATCCGTACTGAAGGCTTCCAATCCTTGATCTTCATCAGAAAGTGCTTCAATTTCTCCTCACTTTCAGTAATCAAGGTTGTGTTATCTGAATACCGCAGGTTATTAGTAAGTTTTCCTCCAATCCTGATACCATACTTGTCTTCATATAATCCAGCTTGTTTGATGATTTACTCAGCATACAGCTTGAACAACTATGGCACAAGAAAGGCACACCCTTTCCTGATTTTAAACCTTGCAGTATTCGCTTGTTCTATTCGCACAATTGCCTCTTGATTCATGTACAAGTTCCACAGGAGCACAATGAAGTGTCCCAGAATTCCCATTCTTCTCAAAGTGATCCAAAGTTTATTATGGTCCATACAGTCAAATAATTTTGCTTAGTCAATGAAATACAAGTAAATATCTTTCTGGTATTCTCTGCTTTGAGTCAAGATCCATCTGACTTTAACAATGATATCCCTTGTTCCAGTTCTCTTCTGAATCTGGCCTGAAATTCTGGCAGTTCCTTGTCATTGTGTTGCTGGATTAATTGTTAGATGATCTTAAGCAACATTTTCCTGTGTGTATTATCAATGATGTCATTCTATAGATTCTATGGGACAAATATTGAATGATACAGGAAGCATCAAGAGAAGATGGAAAGAATACAGAGAGCCACTGCACCAGAAAGAACTAGTCAACAGTCCACCATTTTAGGAAGTAGTATATTAGCAAGAACCAGTGGTGGTGAAGGAAGAAGTTCAAACTGCATTGAATGCTTAGCCAAATCAAGGCTCCAGGAACTGACAGAACACCCATTGAAATGTTTCAGAAAGTTGAGGAAGCAAATTTGGAAAACAGCTATCTGACAAACTGACTGGAATGGATCTATATTGGTGCCCACGCCAAAGAAAAATTACCCAGCACAATGGTATGTGGACTAGGGCTTTTTGAAAATGAGATGTTGAATTTCTTCTTCTGTGATTCAGCTGTTCAATTTTTCTACCTCAAATTATTTTAATTTGTATAAGTAGTATATTTATCCACTTCTAGTTTTCATGTTTGTTGGAGCACAGGTCTTCATATTTCATATTTCTTATGTATAGTATTCATATTTCTAGTATTTCATTATTAACTTCTTTATTTCAATTGGTTCTTGTTACATTACCTATTTCATTCCTTATTTGTGCTCCTTGTTTTTACTGCTTTTCCTTTGTTAAATTTACCAGTGATTTGCAATATTTTATTAATTAATCCTTTCAAATAAGTAACTTCTAGCTTTATTGATTATTTTTACTATTTTACTATTTGTTTTACCTGTGCCAAAAATGTTAATATTTCCTTTCTTCTGACGATTGTAGGTTTTTTTGCTGTTCTTTTTTCTAATTGGTGAAGATATTGGCTTAAGTACTTTTTTTTCATGTGTGCTCTTATTGCTGTATATCTTCCTTTGAACACTGCTTTTCTGTGTCTCAAGAATTTTGATATGCTATATATTTATTCTTTTTTGTTTCAAGTATTTTTATATTATTTTCTGTTTCTTCTATCACTCAGTACTTTTAAAGTAGTGCATAAGTTTCCTTATATTTTATTTTTTCCTTAATCTTCCTGCTGTTAATATCTAATTTCATATCATTGTATCTGAGAATGTGCTTTGTAGTATTTTTTAATATTTTTACATTTATGAATGTTTGTTTTGGGGGATAACATATGGTCTTATTTGGGGAATATTCTCCGTATGGTGGAAGAGCATTTTTCCTGTAGTTTGGTAGAGTGTTTACATCTGTGTGGTAGTTACATAATCTGCTGTCAACTTGAGCCTATTTAGAGTGAAGGGGTGGAGTTTAGCCTGTCAATCAGATCGCAGCTTGATGACCTCATTAAGAGGCTCAATGGAGATAAATAGTTCACTGGAGGCGAGACACACTCACTCCCTGCGAGACATTCCTGCGGAGGAGACACATGGAGCAACTCTGGAGCCCTGGAGCTGAAGGAATCACGTGGAGACCTCTGCCAGTGCTAAGATGCCTGTACTGCCACTGGATCCACAA
>NW_022103923.1:791919-795793 GCF_000313985.2 Echinops telfairi
AAAAAAAGGTGTATTATGGCACTGACTGCTACTCACTCTTATGAGGAGATTACTGAAGACCTGGATGCCATATCAAAGTGTGGTGAAAAAGTCAAATGGTGCATAGCTATCATGAAAGAGAGCATCTGGGGTCTTAAAGACTTGCCTCAAATTGAAAGCAGCCAACTAAGTGAAGAGTCCGTTAAATCCACACGGAAGAAGGGCACTAACCTATGTGACCCAAGGATTGAAAATAATAAGATCCAAACCCAGAGGAGGGAATGATACCAGTGCCTAAATTCTAAACATCTGGTGTGCGGAAAGATATGGATTGTAGTGGTAGCCCCAAATCCATTTACAGGGTCCCTACATGGATTGAGTCCTCAGTGTGTGCCCAATGCCCATAGACTAGGAACATTAACAGCCCTAATATCAGACAAATAGCATTATAAAGAGGATTATAGAAGCTGTACTTAGGCTAAAATGTTAACACCATGTCATATTATTTCCCTTTAGACCAAAAGTGAATTTAGTCTATCTAAATTCACAATATTCTCTTCTTTGTCTTACGTTGATGTATTTCTTTGTTTCATATGCTCATTGTTGCTGGATTTTTGTTATTTGCCCTTGTTTTGTATATCTATTTGTACAGGAAAACCAGGATGGGTGGATTTATGAAAACAGTCTTAATGATTGCCTGTGGGCATGGGAGGGGAGGGTGGGTAAATGGAAAATAAATATTGGTGGGTACAAGGGGGATGAAAAGGTTCAAAATTTGATTGTAGCGATATTTTTACAACCCTTCTTGATATGATTGAACTGTTGACTTGTATGTTATGTTAATTATAGCTCAATAAACTTTTTAAAAGGTGGTGTATTCAAGTCCCCGACTATTATTGTGAAGTTGTCTATTTCTGTTTTCAATTCTGTTGAAGTTTGAGTCACGCATTTTGGGACTATTTATTGAGTGTGTAGATTATTGTTATGTTTTCCTGTTAGATCGACCCTTTCATTATTTTATAATACCCTTCTTGGTCCCTGTTCTAGCACTTTCCATCATCCAAGGTGTTTTCAATGAATTCAACACCCCAAATCCCTTCTGTAGCTTTCTCATTCAGAAATCATCAACACCACCCACCTTCCACCTCACTCATCCACTCTCATAACTACACTGTGGGTCTTTCTATCTCTCAGATATGTCCCATCTCCAAAATACCAACTTCATACACCCTACCAACTAACTATCTCCTCTTGCTTCACAGGAATCCTCATTTTTCCATGTTTAAGATGATTGTCCTTAACCTCATCAAAACTGTTAGCATCTTCTTCTTTTTGCCTGCCTCAGGTTTATTTGTACAAATAGCACAGAAAGACATCATCTCCATGCAGATGACTGCCCAGGGGTAGCACCAGTCCCTCTCATTGTTAGAGAGAGCACTCTACATTGTGGGAGGCTGGGAACCTATGGGAGATTGAGCTAGGGTCTGGGCACCTTTGGGAGCTTCGATTGGAGCCTGGACAACTTTGGGAGCTTGAGCTGGAGTCAAGGCTTTGGCTGGAGCATCCGCCTTGCTTTGTGTCTTGCCCTTGGCTTTGGGCTTAAAGAAATTCATACCCTTGGGAATATGTGCCCCAGGTTGCTTGCTAAGCTTGGCTTGGGCAATGTACTTGCGATTGATGCCCATGAGATATTAGCCTTGACCTCCATGGGCATGGATAGTCTTGTCATAAGCATCCATGATCTTGACGTTGTTGGTAGGCATTTTCTTGAGGTCCTTCTTGTTGGGCTTCTTGGTGAAGTGCGTGTTCCTCAGGAACTTGGAGTCCACTCCTTTAAGAGATTCATATCATTGTGTTTGAGGTTTCTTGAGGCCATTTCTGTACTACTTTCAGGATTAGTTGTGCGTGGTGTGATTCTTGGACTTAGCCATGTCTGTACCTATGCCTGTTGCTCCCAGAGCTCCGGAGACTAGAAGAGCTTAGTTTCTTCTTGTCTCTTTGATTTTTATTCTCTTATGTTCAGTACTTGATATTATCCATTTATGACTCTACCATTCATCAGTTCATTAATTTTTCATATAAATGATGGTAAGTCTAAAAGTATTGCCCATTGAGAACTAGAATAATCATAGAATCTTTATTAAAATGTAAAGCTATTTTGCTTGACATAGCCTTCTGTTATGCCTTTCCACTTCTGAAGGTGGTGTTTCCATCTCTCTTAATTTTCCCCCAAAAGTTGTGTACTCTTCAATTTTCTTAACCACATTAAAATGCCAATTTTGGTACCTTGGATTGATGCAAATCATGTTCCTTTAAATGTTCTTTGAGTAGTGGAAATTAAAAAGAAATCAGAAGGAACAATGCCAGAGCTATAGGGTTGATGCAGAAAGGTTTCCCAATGTATTCTTTTACGGCAGCCCCTACTACCCTTGAAAAATGAGCAAGTGCATTGTGATGGGGAAAAACTCCTTGCTGCAACTTGCCTGGTCTTTTTTTAAATCAACCATTCATTTCTCCATTTCTTACCATTCCTTCCTTATAAGCCCCATGATAATCCTGTGTCTTTCAAGGAACTATATCAAACTAACCTCATTCAAATCACAAACAAACAAACAAAAACACAGTTGCCTTAAATTTAACTGGTCTAGCAGATCCCCTGTGAAGTCACTATTTTTAATTGTACTTTTTAAAATGCACCCTAATGACACTGAGACCAGCATAATTTTGAGGAAGCTAGTCTACAGTCACGGATCACAGAGAAATGTATGTTTAAACATGTTTTGTTTGAACTAAACTCATGCACGCACAAACTAGAATTCTAGTAACAATACTTTGCCACATACTAAACTTTCATATCACTGCAACATTGATTTACTCAACTGCCCTTCTCCTCTACATTTTCATTTGGATTGGTAAAGAAAGCTGCAAAAAATAATCCAAATACATAGATGCATACCACTACAGATGTGTGGTTGGTAAGTTCAATTGGGTCCTAGAAACCATTTTGTATTTCTACATTCAAGTCTGCCTTATGAACAACAGATACAATACTGGAAACTTTCTTCATTTTCCTGAAATGTCCACCTAACCACAGAATTTTCAACAAATGACATTGCCTGATCTTTCACAAAGAAAATAGAAACCACAAAGAGGAAGTCCCTCAGCTTCCTGACACTAGCTCTACAAACCTTTCTGCATCTGCACTCTCCTGACCTCCTTTTACAAGTGAAGAAACCTCTTCCCCTGTTTATTTCAGTTTCCTTTTTTACATCTACTCAGACACTTTTACTTTATCATAGCTCTTCCATGTTTATAGTCTCCCTCTCTTCTACCTTCTTCTCAACATTTATAACACCCCATTATAAAAATCAAACGAAACCAAATATCCTGGTGTCTAGGCAATTCTGGCCAACCTTTATCTTACCCATCAGTCAGCCATTTTAAGTTAACTCTCATTTTAGCGCATCATTATCTGGTTTCCCTTTGCTCTCCACTGTGACTTCTACATAGTTCAGGGATATTTCCTTAGTGCTAAATCCAGGGGTCACTTATTAGGCTATTTGTTGTCAAGAGGAGCCCAGTTTCCACAATGGTGAAGTGAATAGCTGCTAAAGATTGGTGATTTGGACCCACCCAGCTGTTTCATGAAAGAAGGACAGGGCAATCTACTTCGATGAAATATTTCAGCCTTGAAGGCCTCATGGGGCAGTTCTACTCTGTCCTATTGAGCCACTATAAATTGGGATTGACCCAAAGCACTGGCTTTGAGTTTATTGTTCTTAAAATTATGGCATCTGAGTTTAAAAATAATAAATGTGAAACTGGTACTTCAGACTCTTATGACTTCCAAGACCCACAGTTCCAGGCTTGCATTTTCTTTTCTGATTTTTTTTTT
>NW_022103923.1:797981-799432 GCF_000313985.2 Echinops telfairi
GGACATATGGGTTGATATCAGACTTATGGGCTTGATCTGGATTGGGCTGGGATGTTGTTGTAATATACTCAATATAGTCTTTATATAAAGCTCTTTCTCATACCCATATGAGTGTCTATGAATTTGTTTCTCTAGTCAACCCAGACTAACACACCTTGGTATGCTGGTAGCCTAACTTTCCTGTTTGTACCTGTTTTCCAATCCTGGTCCTTCAGCTCTATAGCCAATTTTAGAAGGTATTGTGTGCCTTTCTGTTGTGATGAGTCAAATTCAAGTCAGTTTCTGTTATTTGCAATTAGGTGCCTGGACCAAAATAAGCAGCATGCTAAGATATATGTTGGTGCCAACCTTTCACTCAAAGAATTAACTAAGTTGAAAAGAAAGTATGCTATTTCAGTAATACTAGAGATTGTCATTTAAAGAACTAAAAAAAGTAAAGTATGTTATATTAAAATAGAATATATGATTGTGAGATAGGTATTCTGAGATATAGTCATCAACATTGAGAGAGAAGTAGTCTTATTCTCATTGATATTAAACTATTTGCAATCAGTTTGCTCTAACACTGACCACTTTGCCTCTTTGCTTGGCTAGAGTGAAATTCGATTTCGTTTCCTGGATGTTCTTCTCTGGGAGTGATTGTCTTCAGTTCCTGAACTCTTAAGAAAATTTGCATTAAAAACGCTTGCTATAGTCTTTGATGCAAGGAGAAGAAAAGACAGCAATTTCCTTCCTAATATCTGGGTTAATATTCGAGAAATTACCTGGTTTGGCTTTTCTCCTGATATTTACTAAAGGTAGAGCTCTAAATATCTCATTTTCTTTGTCCTTTCTTGATGCAATGCAAAAGAAAATGCACTTGGTGGCATTGTACTTCTGAATTTTGTGGCAACTCATGAAGATTGTTCTGTTTTCTAATCACATGGATGTTTTACTCTGCTAGGATAACCTTGAAGATTATTGCAATTCCCTCTAGTATGGTGAACTAATAAATATAATTTTGGATTGTTGAGTTGCTTACAATATGTGATTACTTCCCTTTACAGTATTGTAAAAGACTTGTGTCCAAAAAATCCAGGAATTTCAATAAACTCTATTGCACACATTTCTCATCAGAAAAGATGTATTGTGGGTGCTTAAAATAGTAATAGACAGTATTTTGACACCTTGTTTGCCCTCCCCCATTCACATTCTTCCCACATTTTATTCTGCACATGACCTCTGGCCCACAACTTTATGCTAGGTGTGTTGATCCAACAGGCAAAAGGCATATTCCTAGAAGTCGCACACATCAAAGCAATTAGGATATTACCAGAAATTACTGCCAACCACAAAAAATATTGCACTGACTGAGCCCATTTTGTTACCCTCAGTACAACGCAAAGGCATCTCCAAGGTCTTGGTGGGATTCATGTGTTAGGGCTCCAATTTAAGCTTCATTAGCTATGCAG
>NW_022103923.1:800629-802218 GCF_000313985.2 Echinops telfairi
CCCCCATCATTCACTATGGTAAGATTTTTTGTTCTGATGATGCCTTACACCTGATCCCTTCGACACCTCGTGGTTGGATAGGCTGGTGTGCTTCTTCCCACTTATTATTTTCTGTAGCCACTTATAGTCTTCAGTACTGAGTTCTTGTGTATTTCTTCCTCTTGAATATTCTTGCTATTTTAAATGAAATAGATTTTTCTGTGTTCAAATTTGTAAAATATATTGGATATAATGTGCTCTTGATCATTTAAAATTACTTATGGATGATTTTATATTTGTTCCTAATGTTGCTTATTCATATTTATCTACAGTCATCATAATTATATTGTAAAAGGTCCATTTATATTATTGTTTATTCTAAGAATCATTATTCTATTTACTTTCAATTCTGTCAACTTATTGTTTTATTAAATGAAGATCTTTCACCTATACTATTTCTATTTTATTTTGGTTACATTTGTAATGTTCTTAAATCTTCATTTATTAAATTGAATGCTTGGTTTATATTAATATTTCTCATTTTTCAAAACTAAATTATGAATTAGACACATCCTACGGATATTGATTAGGAACTACTAAAATAGTTAAGTGCTAACTGAATGGTGAGCAGTTTGAAACCTATCCTAGAGACTCTTCAGGAGAAAGACTTGGCAATCTAATCCCATAAAAATCAAAGCCTAGAAAACTCAATGTGAGAGTTCTATTCTTGCACATCGGGTTGCAGTGGTTTGAAATGGACTTGACGGTACTATACAATGACTCAATGGCAGTGACAAAGTTTAGTAACAACAGCACATGCTTTGATAGTGTACTGGTCATTCTCATTCACATATTTATAATTGTTATTTTTATTTTCACCTGTGATAGTTTTGTGCGCGCGCTATCATGGCACCTGTAAGAAGTCTGTCAATTAGGTCGCAGTTTGATGACCTTCTTTGCAGGTGCGACCGAGATAAATAGCTCTCTGGAGACTGGCTCCTCTCTCTTTCTCTGCCTTCCTGTTGATGAGCCGACTTGCCTGAGCCCTGTGATGCAACCACCTCCATTGGAGCCACACAACTTTGCACCCACCAGCCTGTGATCTTCCTGCATTCTGTATCATTGCATGTGGGTGTGTGAATCTGAAGAGGGATTTATGGACTAGTATCAGCCATATGGACTTGATCTGGACTTGGCTGGGAGGTTTGCTTGATATATAATTATTTCTGCCGGTTACACATACATGTGCATCTCTGCATTTCTTTCTCTAGTCAACCAGCCTAAACACATCACCTTAACGTCAAAATTTTCCTTTTCCCCTAGGAATGTCTAGAACATAATGTCACAAAAAGACAGTTAACTTCTAAGGAAGAGGGACTGCAAGCTGCTATCTTTAGATCTGCCATCACTCTAAAATGAGCTATGGGGCAAGTGTAAGTGAAAATGCAGCAAAACTTGCCTACCATGTTTTAGTAGACTTTCTGCTGATTGGGCATTTACTTAGTTGCTGTAACCCTATGAATATTGTCTATAGCTCTTCTAACGTTCATTCTATCCATTTTTTCCCAGGTATCTCCGTATTCTGGAGAGGGATGATTTCCTGAAGCTTT
>NW_022103923.1:803006-804316 GCF_000313985.2 Echinops telfairi
GTGATTTCAAGTTCAACATGTACAGATGACTTCTCACATGAGTGAGAAAGTAAAACCTTATGTTATATTTGAAATTTTGCTGGTTGAGTTTCTTTGAATTTTTAATTACAGTATGCAGTCTCAGAGATTACTTCAGTAAACATCATAAATGTCCAGAGATTAATAATATCATTGCATTAAAATAAAATAAATATTATTTGTCTAATTTGATCCCCAATAGTCCATAAATTAGCAAATTCAGAAGTTTCAGACACAGGACAATTCTTATTCTTAATCTACATCATCTGTAATCAATGACTTTGCCTTGCTAAATTGTTATTCCTTTGATGAATATTGCAGTAACAAGTAGTCTCTTTTTAAACTTGTATACACCATTGAAATATATATTTTACCTTGTCTTCAAGGTGGCCCATAGGTGGCAAATGAACTTTGTTATTTTGTGTATAATCAAGCCCTCCAGTTATCTTCACTCTTCCTCCTTTTTAGATACAGATTACTACAATTCCAGGGAATGCCTAAAAGTCCAATGTCCTTTCTCAATTATTTATGGGAACTCCAAGACTGTTGACATACTCCTGGTTGTCTCTGACTCTTCCTCTGGATTACTTCACCCTGCTGCCACAGTTCCATCTAGTTTCCTTCACCCGGTGGGAAGTTCTGCCTTATCCCTCAAGATGACCAATCATTCAAGTCTTGTTTTGTGCTATACTTGTCAATCAGGTTTAGTAAAACTATACAGACAATATCAAAAATTTACAAAAGGGAAAAAATATCAGCAATCATTATTGCATAAATTTGTTTGCAATGTTCCTCCATAAGCAGTAAAACCCCTCACTGACATTGTCCTTTCCTGAGCAGGACATTCTGTCTTACTCTGGGATCTATTCCACATTTCTATAAAAAAAATTTCTCTGCCACAACATTGTCTTCCATAATCTCTCGAACAAGTTTAAAATCAAGTAACACTGCAAGTTTCTACACCTGAAAACATCGTCCTTTCCTTTTACTGTGCTGAACAATTTAATCCTTCTCTGATTCCATGTGAACCACTGGATCCCTAACATTCGGCATTAACCCTTGCACCAGTGAATGTGATCTTGTTTGGATAGTTAGGGTTTTTTCTTTAGGGTGTTATTGGCTAAATTGATAAAATTACATTAGAATAGGAGGAGTTCTTAATGAAGTACAGGCTCATAAACAGTTACACAGGGAAGAAGCCATGTAAAGATACATCCACAAGCAACAAAATAATTCTAAGGATTGTCTTCAGAAATAACTATATGTGACCTCCTCCCTGGGGGACAGACAAC
>NW_022103923.1:806472-813847 GCF_000313985.2 Echinops telfairi
ACAACAAGTGATCCAAATTGGTGATGAGGTAGGTGTGGGAGGCCTGGTAGGGCATGATCAAGGGTAATGTAACAAAGAGGAATTGTTGAGGTATTTTCTTATGACAGTCTTAGGAAACAAAAGTATGTGGTTATGTATATGTGAAACATCTTCAATTCCTCAGCCCAAACAATATTTACTGAAGAATAAGGAAGAAGGATCCAGGGTTATATGAAATTCATAGTTCTTTTCTATTGTTGAGAATATTAGGACAGATGGAAATTTCACACTTGAAGTTCTCATTTAGCTAACACTTAAAATAAAACAATCAAATCCACTACCATCAAGTTGATTTAATCCCATAATGGCAATACATGGGGTTACCAAGGCCTTATAAATCTTTATGGGAGCAGACAGGCTCATCTTTTGCCTATGGAGTGGCTGGTGGGGTGGAACACTCAACATTGCATTAACTGTCCAATACTTATCTGACAGCTCCACCAAGACTCCTACTGACTAATACTTAAGATGCTGATAAGATATTCACAGACATTGTTCTTTGCTAGATGCCCAGGGTGGGACTAAGGGAGCTCAGATAAATTTTGGCATAAGATAAAGTTACATAGAAGATTCAGAGTCAGAACTTTCCACCCTCATTTCCAGCTGAAGTATGCACACCACTGGTTGTAGATATCTAACAATTACAGGTTTCTTAAGTTGATCTGGTCTTTTACATGTGTGCTTACTGCAGGAAACTGCCAGCCACATTTGGGCTGCCAGAAAAATTTCATAATCATTTCTGTGAGGGAATGGCTATATTACATATTGCAAATTGACAGCAATATAGCAGAGTTAAAACCAGGGGCCTTGGGACAGTAGCTGATGCTCACATTATAGTTTTACTGTTTATAGCAAAGGTCTAACTTTTTGGAATATTTATGATAATTTAAATAAGCAGCAGTACAATAATAAACTGCCCAGATTCAAACCCCAGCTATGGCATCAAATACTCTTGTGATCTTAGGCAACTTCCTTTATTTCCCTGGAGCTAGTATCCGTCATCTCTAAGTTAGCTTTCATTTCCAACAGCTGCTATAACAAATTACCATGCACTTAGTGGCTTAAAACCCAAATGTACTTTCTCCCAGTTCTGTTGGCTAGATGTCTGATATAGGCATTACTAAGCTAAAACCAAGGTTTCAGCCAGCCTGTTTCCTCCTCTAACATCTAAGGTGAAATCTGGCTGTGTTTTTTTCCTTTTCCAAGATTTTAGTGGCGAGCTTCACAAATCACCTGTCAGTTTCTCATACCTACATACATACATAAATACTTTATGGTATATGTCTGTTTAGTGAATTAACAAACACAAGGTACTAAAAATGTAGTATTTCATCAAAAATATAACTAGTTTTATGAAATGAATAGATATTACAAGCATACTTTTTACACCTGTGGGTAGAATGAACTATATATATACAATATATAGTGTCTAGACTATGCCGTTGACAGATGACCATTAAAAAAGAGTAAGAAGTGTAAATTTGTGATTTCCACAGTGGGAAGCAACCACACACCTTAGAAAGAACCCTGGTAACAAGTGTCATTCAAAAAACCTGTTTGTCAAACTAAAAAAAAACTGGTATTGGTTCTGCCGAATCAGAGTGAACCACTACTGGCTCACTGTTGCAGCTACCATGTCAATTCACCTTGTTGAGGCGCTCTTTTTTTTATTTCCCTCTTCTTTCCTAAGCATGATGTCAGTCTCCAGGATCTGGCCTCTTTAGACATTTCCAACGTATGTGAGATGAAGTCTCACCATCCTTGCTCTAAGAAGCATTCTTTTTCACCCAAACAGTTTTATTGGCGCAGAATTTAAACATCATAAAATTGAATAGTTCAATTGTTCAATAATATCAAGAGGTATTGTCCAATCAGCACCACATCTATCTTAGAGCACCCACTCCCCCATGGTTAAATAGCCTTTAAAATGAGGTGTGCAATCACAATCAGTTCTAGTACTCCCTCCTCCTCCCATCTTCATTATTTACTCCCCCAAATCTCCATTCTTTCCCTATCACCCATCACCCACCCCTGCAGTCCTATAATTCCTTGTATCGGTTATTATCATTATTCATGCACTCTTCCTATGCTTCACTGCTGGAAAATCCAACAGAAGACAACAAAAAACAAATCACACTAAAGTTGTAATGATAAGATCATATTAATATAAAGACAAAAATACAAATAATGTGTGAGAAGGAGAAGACACCCATCAACATTCAAGAAGCTAGGGAAGAAATTTCTGTCATGCATTTAAGAGATACTTATAGGGAGTTCTGGCAAGATGGTGCCCAGGTAAGCAGCCCACATTGGTAGCTCCACGGCAAACAGTGTACCCGGTGTCCAGGAGGACAAGGGTGCAGATTCGGGTAAGTGAAAAGTATCCTGGGACAGCCCAGAGTCTGGAAGGCAACCTTCCTCCACATCTAGCCTCACGCCTGAACCCCTGTACCAGCAGCAGTAGGGCTGTCCCTGCCTTTGCTTGGCACCCCCCTCCCATGGAAGAGAGACCTCCCCGACCTCTGTCTTCCATTTGGTACCTTTTGAAAAAAAGGCTGCAAATCGTGGCCTGACAGCCCAGACAAGACTAACTGCCCAACTCAGCCCAGGGGCATACCTAACAGTCACCAGCCTCACCCCAGTCTCTGAGGCCAACCACCACCGTTGGCCACTGAACCACTCAGTACACTACCTACATAGTGATCCAACCCACCACCATAGTAGGCCACAGGCAGTCCTCAAAAACACTCTTACCAGTCACAAAGAAAAAGAGCTCAGGGCCCCATGGTCTTCTAGAAGCATGGTGCTAAGGTTTTCCAAAATCACATGCAAACAGCAACACACTACAACACCCTCATCAAGAAAACAAGAAAGATCAAACACAACAGCAGAGTTAATGGTGCTCATAGAATTATCAGACATGGATCTGCCACAAAAAGAAATCCTCAGAAGGCTGCTTGGAGTAATACAAGAGTTAAGGGAAGCAACACAGAATAAGGACACAATGATAGAGGAGATGAAGTCCATGATAGAGGGGATGATATTCATGCACCAAAGGGAAATACAGGTGTATATGGATGAGGTAACAGAAACTAAATACAAGATCACGGATCTCATGAAGAGACTAGAGGAGGCAGAGAATCATACCAGACCTCTTACAATTGGGCAGACTTCAACAAATGGGGAAGACTGTCAAACAAGATAATCAAAGAGGCAGAAGAAAACCTGAGATAAATGGCAGATGCTATGAATAGGAACAATATTCAAATAATTGGTCTACCAGAACAAGACACAATGAAGAAGTCAACAGCTAAATTAGCGAGGGAATTTCTGGAAGCAAACTTCCTCACCTAAATGAATGAGAATTAGACATTCATACAGGAAGAAGAGAAGACACCGACTAGACTAAACCACAGGAAGAACTCACCAAGGCATATAATAGTTAAGTTATCCAACTTCAAGGAAAAAGAGAAAATTTTAAGAGCAGCAAGAGGAAAAAAAAGGTGGTCACATACAATGGTGCTTAGGTAAGAATATGCTAGGACCAATCAGCAGATACCATGAAGAAGAGGAGAGAGTGGAGGAACATCTTCTAAAAGCTGAAAGAAAAAAACACGCCTGCCCAAGAATCCTCTACCCCGGCAAATTATCTATTAAGATAGAAGGTGAGATAATAGTCTTCCAGGACAAGGAATAACTCAAAGACTATGCCATAAGACATCCAACCCTGTGGGAGATCCTTGTCAACTCACTATGGTCCAAAGACTAACATCTACCAAGCACAAACAGCAGACCACTTTATAGCCCATTTGCACCCAGAAGCCAATCTGTTGATAACAATTACTAAGATAACATGGCTTCAGAAGGAAAAGAAGGCAAGAATGAGCCCCACACACAAACAAAGCACACTGATATAAAGGGAGTTAGGAAAACAGCCAACACAAAAGATACGAGATAACAGCAATGAATCCACAGATCTTGATAATAACTCTGAATGTCAGTGGTCTCAATTCATACATAAAAATCCAAAGGCTGGAAGACTGCCTTGGAAAACATAACCCATCAATCTGTTGCCTGCAAGAGGCACATTTTAAGCTCGCAGACAAAAATGGACTAAGAATAAAAAGCTGGTGGAAAATATACCAGGCAAATGGTAACATAAAAAGCAGGGGTTGCGATCCTAATCTCAGACAAAATAGACTTCAAGGTGCAATCCATAAAATGAGACAAGGAGGGGCACTATATAATGCTCAAAAGGAGCATAATAAATATACACATGCACCAACGAAACACAAATTACTCTAGTTCTTTAATGCTTTCTCCTACCCACTATCATGACCCCAGTTCTACCTTACAAATATGCTAGACTGGAACATGTACACTGGTACAGATAAGAGCTCTTGACACACAGAACTCAGGACAGATAAACCCCTCAGGAACAGAAATGGCAGTAGCAATACCATAAGGGTAGGGTCAGTGGAAGGTGGGGGGGAGAAGAGGGAAAAACGGGGAACTGGCTACAATGATCGATGTATTAAATGCCCCCTCCCAGAGGGATGAACGATAGAAATGTGGGCAAAGGGAGACCGTGGACAGTGTCAGTGTGTTAGACAGGGTTCTCTAGAGAAACAAAACCAAGACACTTATGATTTTAAAGATAGATAGAGATATAAACAGTACAAAGGAATATAACAGCTAATTAGTCCACAGAGTAGTGAAGAGAGCTCAGTTCAACTCACTTCCATGGAACAGAACAGTTAACATATTGGAAGTCCTTCAACACTGGAGGACTGCTGGGTCAAGGTCAAGGAAGCAGGCAGTTGAATCTTCCTTAAGGAATTGCAGGCAGTCCAGCAACAGGCAGAAAACAGCAGGGCAGGTCACCAATAGTCAGCAGCTCAGGAACTTAGCAAAGCAGACCCGGATGGGATATCAACTAAAGCAATGCAAGATGACAGGATCTGACAGGCTCAAGCTCAAGCGATGTATACACCAGCAGCATGGCGAAGCAGGTCTTGGAGGAACCTCAAGCTCTAGCAACAGGATACACCGGTTGGATGTCCGACAGGTAGTATAGCTCAGAAGGTGAGGCAGAGAACTAGCTAAAGCAGCCATGCACTGGTCTGATCAACAGAGAGCAAGAGAGTGAAGGGTGGGGCTTGCTGAGCCATTTATCTCTTTGCCTTCCAATAAAACTATAACCTTATTAATCCCACATATTCCTATTGGCGAGGTTGGCACAATAAATAAACCTATCACAGTAAGACATGAAAGTATTAATTTATAATTTATCAGGAGTCCACGAGGGTAGGACGGGGGGATGGGGAGGAAAGAGCTAATATTAGGGACTCAAGCAGAAAGAAAATGTTTTGAAAATGATGATGACAACATCTGTGCAAATGTGTTTGATACAATTTATGTATGGATTGTTATAAGAGCTGTAAGAGCCCCCATTAAAATGATTAATTAATTAAAAAAAGAAATAGGGTGCTTTTTGTATGCCTTACTGAACACTGAGTGATACAAACAGAAACTCAAATCTGTACTCATATTCTTATGTTTTCAAAGAAGGAAGGCATATTTGCTTTCCTTTTCCTTATAAAAAAGTAATCAAAGAGCTATGAGTAGAGATCTCTTGAGAGGCTTAACATCCTCAATCAGATTCACAGCTGGAGAAAAATATTATAATAAAGAGTAAGATCTTTATTATGTAAAAAAGTTAAGCCTTGCTAAGAAATAAAATTTTAACTACTCTTAGGAAGACATAGGGGAGGACAAAGTAACAACAGTTGTTGCTTGACTGGTATCGATTGGAGGTGAAAGGTGAAAACAAAACAAAACAAAAGCCTCTATGCATTAGCTAACAGGTCTTTTTTCCCCAGGACACCATGGCTCCCATTGCCTTCTAAGCTGCTCAACCATGTTAAGCAGAAAGACTTGTTACTGACCACCCCTGTAGGCAGTGATTACTCACATCCTCATGCTTGTGTTTGAAATTCTAGACAATTCTTGGCTGAGATGAATGAGAGGAGAAGCCTAGTCAGGTTCCCAGGCAATCCCTTGACTTTCCTGATTTGTTCCAAGAAGGCTGTGTGAAATTGCTGAATATTCTCAATGAATTTCGTTCCTGGTGCCCCATTTCTGTAGTGTGCACCCTGTTCTTTGCAGTTGAATTATCATACAGCCACAAAACGGCCTCAGTATTTCTGTGGTAAGATCTGTAATCAAGACGACATTTAAGATCTGTTCTGAGAGATCTCGATTTAAACAAACAAACTCTCGTCACTGAAAGCATCTCATCAGATTAAATCCTTCCTTTATGAGGCTAGATCTGGTCAGCACATAACAGTCGGCAATCCAATTACATATGACTTAAATGCCCCGCTGTAACAGCTTTCTAATAAAAAAAAATAGAGGTTAATTTCTACCACTTATTCCTAGAATAGTCCTTACTAAAGAATAGTACAAGCAGATGTCAAGTTACGGATATTCAATGTACATAAAATACAGAATTATGAACCAAACATCATAAACCCTTTCATATTAAACATTCAAGGCATATACAGTAGTTCATAATAATAAATAGGAGGTACTTTGTGACTCACATCAACGCATTAGGATAAGACAACTTCCAGCAAGATAGCAGACTAGGCAGACATGCTACACCAATCGAGCTAAAACACAGACACAAGATATCAGAAGAAGTAGACAGAGTAGATAATCCTGGAACCCTAAATTTCAGAGAAAAGGGAAAAGAACTAGATTGAATAATGACTAGGAGAAGAACCTGAAAAACGGGGTGGGGGGGGAGGCTAGAGAAGAGACAGGTGAATTGTTGACTAGTTTTATGTAGTGTAGACATAATCAACTTCCCTTGCTCAGGACCAGGACAAGCACTCATATTGGGGCTGACAAGAAGAAAAATGGGATCCTATCTTGTTTTCCACACTCTCCTGGGGATCTGAGATGTGTTCGGTCTCATCCACCCAGTAGCTGGGTAAGCATTCCCTGCCCCTTGCACACCCTGCTCTTTCAAGGGGTACATGAACTCTCCCTCAATAGAACAGCAGAAAGTGAAATTCTAGACAAATCTGTTGCTGGTAATGCTGGGTGAGCAAGAATTTTTTCCATAACTGCTGACCTTGCCCTTAGCTGACCTCTAGGCCTGAAATGGTTTCTTTCCTACAACAAGCACCTGGTCTCAGCCAGCATATGTGCCTGTAAGAATTACTTCCAGATGAGATCCCTGATCTCAGATAATAGCTTGGCAGGCAGGATCATAGTTAGGCCAGAAACATAACTTTCCTCTAGTTCTTTAATGCTTCCTCCCCCCCCC
>NW_022103923.1:814674-820469 GCF_000313985.2 Echinops telfairi
AAAATAGAGTTTTTAGAATCTTCCGAAATGAGCGCTTTGCCTAAAATTTAACTGGTTTAGCATATACCCTTGGAAGCCATTGTTCTGAATGGACCTTGCTTTCTGAATTGTATTGGTAATTTTAAGACTCATAGCCAGTTATAATTCATTCCACACAATCATGCTCATTGGCATTAATCTTATTTTTTTTAATATTGATGGAAATATCAACTCTTTGAGGTAGCTAATCTTTGAGCAAGGCTTTCTTCACTTGTGTTAGTCTGGGTAGATTAGAGAAACAAATCCATAGACACTCATATGTGTATAAGAAAGAGCTTCATATGTAAGAGCAGTTGAATATTGAGAAAACATCACAGCCCAGTCTAGATCAAGTCCATAAGTCCAATATTAGCCCATATGTCTGATACCAATCTATAAAGTCCTCTTTAGATTCACGAAACACATGCAATGACACTGAATGCAGGAAGACACAAACCAGTGGGTTAGAAGTCTTGTGGATCCAGTGGCAATAGAGGGTTCTCCACGTGGCTTCTCCAGGTCCAGTGGTCTGGCTCCATCAGCCTCTCTCCATGTAGCTTTTCCACAGGGATGTCTCACAAGGAGTGAGCTGAGAGAGAGTATGTCTCCCGCCTCCAAGGAGGTATACAAGAGTTCCCAGAATACTCAGGAGAAGGCCATGCCCACACAGAGTCCTAATTGGCTACGACATGATTGACAACCTAGACCCCACTCCTTCACTCTAAATCCTTAAATTGACACCAGATTATGTAAGTACCACAACACCCATCAGGCAAAACGTTTTCTGGGGTCAAGGTGTTCACTTAAAATAGAAAATGACAAACCATATAAAATCCCAACTTCAGTTTCTATTGCATCAACTAAAAATCTTTGGTTATGGAAACTCTATTTTGGTACCCAAAAGGCATGTGTCATAGATTTTCTCAAAGGAAACAGTATGATCATGGGGACTCATTAAGAAGAAGTTTTAAGAAAATTGGAAACAGTATTGGTTTTAAAAATTGAAGGAAAGTTGCACCAAAGAGTGTTGTTTGTTTTGTTTTTCCATCATAACTATACACAGGATGATTCTTCAAGTGTAGAAAGGACTGCACTAGAGAATTTTACTGGGAAACCTTATCCCTTGCCCCTTCAGACTTCTTTTTGCTTATAAAATTCAAAGAACATTTAAAAAGGACATAATTTGAGTCCCACAAGAATGCCAAAATGGTTGTTTTGACATGATATAAATCTAAGAGTACAGATTTATTTGGGAAAGGGTTAGAGAGATGGAAACACTGCCTTCAGAGATGTATAGACGTAAACAGAGGATATGCAGAGTAACAGTATTAATGTTTTGATATTTTCATTTAATAAGGGTTTCTATGGTTTTGTGGCAACAATATTTTCTAACCAATAATAGTCATGTTAGCTGTTCTTCCTTGCAGGTGCATGGATAATGCCTTATCACTGAAAGCATTGCATTTCAGGACACATCTTGAAATGCTCTTTTTAATGATGAATACAATATTTTTTAGTTTCTACTTATCATTCTCACCATAGTAGATTATATGATTGATTCAAATTCAATACCAGTTCATTTCAGCTCATTAATGAAAAAAAAAGGATGAAAGGAGGAACTAGAAAAACTGAAAATACAATTTCAAAGGGCATCTTTAAAAGACAATAAAAATATATAATGAAATATTCAAATAGCTAGTGTTAGAAAACAAACATAAAGACAGGCTTAGTATATCTTTTTGGGGAGGTGGGAGCGGGGAGGGGCTTGATATATCTTAAACTGCTAGAGAGAAAAATTCAAGCCTCAAGTTGCAATATTGAAAGATTATATGGGCAAAATGTTGAATGACAGGACACATTAAAATGCAATAGAATATACAGTTACGGTGCCAAAAAGAACTACTAGATATTCAACTATTGCAAGTGGTAGCATATGAGCAAGAACAAATGGTATTGACGGAAGAAGTTAAGCTAAACTTGTTTAGCCAAAAACAAGGCCCCATGAATTGATTGAATACCAATTGAAATATTTCAACACTGATGAAGCACCAGAAGCATGTACTCATCAATTCCAGGTAATTTGGACAATAGCTACCTGGCCAACTGATTGAAGAAATCCGTATTTGTACCCATTCCAAAGAAAAGTGACCTGGAAGAATGCTAAATCACAGAATAGTATCATTGATATCATATGCAAGTAAAAATTCGCGGACACTCATCCAACAATGATTGCAGCAGTACTTTGACAGTGAGCTGCCAGAGGTTCAGGCTGGATTCATAAGAAGACATGTGTGGCAGTTACATAATGTGTCAAACTGTCAATCAGATCACAGTCAATGAGAACTCTGTGTGAGCATGAGCCTCTCCTGAGGATTCTGGGAACGCCGGTCTTCCTTCCACGAGGTGGGATACCAACTCTGTCTGTGAGACATTCCTGTTGACAAGCCAGATGAAGTTATGCTGATGGAGCAAGAGTCCTGGAGCTGGAGCAGCCACACAGAAACCCACACCAGCACTGAGATGCTTCCACTGCCACTGGATCCACAAGTCTCCCCCCCTCCCCACTGACCTGTGATCTTCCTGCATTCAGCACGATTGCATGTGTTGCTTGAGTCTGAAGAGGAATTTATAGATTGGTATAAAAATATAGGCTAATATTGAATTTATGGACTCAATCTGGACTGGGCTGGGATGTTTTCTTAATACACAATTACTCTTTTTATAAAGTTCTTTCTTATACACATATATGAGTGTCTCTAGATCTCTTTCTCTAGTCAACCCGGCCTAACACAACATGGAACATAGAATATCATTGCTGATGTCAGATGAATCTCGGCTGAAAGGAAAGAATACCAGAAAAAAAAAGTTTAATTGTGCTTTACTGACTATGCCAAGGCATTCAACTGTGTGGATCATAATACTATTAATTTCCTTTAGAAGACTGGGAATTCCAGAAAAATTCATTGTGCTCATGCAGAACTTGTACATGGATCAAGAGGTAGTTCTGCAAACAGAACAAAATCAGGAAAGGTATGCATCAGAGTTGTATCATCTCACCATACCTATTCAATTCCAGCAAATAATCAGAGAAGCTGAATTAGATGAAGAAAAATTCAGCATCAGGATTGAAGAAGGCTTATTAACCATCTGCAATATGCAGATGATACAAACTTGTTTGCTCAAATGAGGAGGACTTGAAGCACGTGATAATGAAGACCAAGGATCACAGCCTTCAGTATGGATTAAAACTCAATGTAAAGAAAACCCAAATCCCAGATGCTATATCTTTTGATAGCTGGGCACCATCAGTTTCCTTCATCACATTTGCTTATGCACTCATTTTGTCTTCAGAGATAGTGTCAGGAAAGTGAGCATCACGACAAAGTGTTCTTGCATTGAGGGAGTATTTGAGTAGAGGCCCAATGTCCGTCTGCTACCTTAATACGTACTTAACATATAAATATATGTACATAGATCTATTTTGCTATTGTTATGAATAAATGTATTGACAAATGTACATGCCTGTATTTAGACCTCTGTAAGTATCCTTTGCCTCCCAGTTCTTTCTTCTATTTCCTTTTACTTTCCATTTGTCTCACTATCATGTCCTGCGTTCATTTGGGTTTCAATAATTCCTCTTGGTTACATTGCCCTTGATAAAGCCCTACCAGGCCTCCTACACCCTCCTAGACATTGATGTTAGATCTCATATTGTTCCCTTGTCCCTGGATTTGCCCCTTCCCCTGGAACCATTGGTGTCATTGTTTTCTTCCTCAGATTGTTTATCCCACCTAATGGCTTGAAGATAAACAAGCGGCCCTCTAGCTGAGCAGCAACAAAGCTCACACCGAAGAAGCACACCAGCCTATGTGATTATGAGGTGTTGATGGGATCAGGTATCAGGCATCAAAGACCCAGAACAAAAAAATCATATCAATAAGAATGAGACAGAGTGCAGAGTTGACAATTGGACATCCCCTTACAGAAAGGTCACAGGGAAGAGATAAGCCAGTCAGTGTACAGTATAGCATTGATGAAACATACAACTTTCCTCTAGTTCTTTAATGCTTCCTCCTACCCATTATCATGGCCCCAATTCTACCTTACAAATCCGGCTAGACTAGAGCATGTACACAGTTACAGATAAGAGCTGGAAACACAGGGAATCCAAGACAGGTAAATCCCTCAGGACCAATGAGAAAATGGGAGGGTAAGGGAAAGGTTGGGGGAGAAAGGGGAAACTGATCACAATGATCTACATATAATCCACTCACAGGGGTATGGACAACAGAAAAATGGGTGATGGGAGACATCGGTCAGTGTAAGATATGAAAAAAATCATAATAAGTTATAAATTATCAAAGGTTCATGAGGGAGGGAGGTTGGGGAAGGGGAGGGGGAGAAATGAGGAGCTGATACATGGGCTCAAGTAGAAAGAAAATGTTTTGAAGCTGATGATGGCAACAAATGTACAAATGTGCTTGTCATACAATGGATGTATGTATGGATTATGATAAGAACTGTATGAGCCCTCAATGAGATGATTAAAAAAAAAGAAAACCCAAATGTTCACAATTAGACCAAAATATAACATAACAAGTGGAGAAAAGATTGAAGTAATCACTTTTTTGTCAATATTTTGTCTTGCTTGAATTCATAACTACTGCTCCTGGAAGCAGCAGTCAAGAGATCAAAGAACACATCGCATTGCGTAAATCAGCCACACAAGACCTCTTCATAGTATTGAAAAGCAAGGGTGTTACTTTGAGAACTAAGGTGTATCTGAACCAAACCACAGTATTTTCTTTTTTCATTTTTAGCAGTTTAATTGGCATACAATTCACATATAATTCACTAGTTCGATCATAGCAAGAATGATACAATCATTACCAGAATGAACTTTAGAACATTTTCATCTTTGTACTAAACTTTATTAGCTCCTCACTTTGCCCCAACTTCTGCTGCCTTACCCCCATGGAACCATTAATTTAGCTACTTCCTCTATAAATTTACCCACCCTGGAACACAATTCTAAAAACAACAACTCAAAACTAACAACAATAACAAAGTAAAACAGTAAACAAAGTAAAAATCTCAATCAAAAAGAAAACAGGAAATATTAAAAACTAGAACAAATTTAAAATGGCTCAAAATAAAATCAAATGATAAGGTGTTGCAGTTGAACCTAACTATATCTGCAACAATCCACTTTCCAAAGCATTCTGAATGACAAGGTTAGTCACATCCCTGGTCTATGGTCAGAGGATTCACCAGAGGCTTAATCCCAGTGTACTTCCCCTTCACTTCAGTTTTAAATGGAAACAACTTTAAATGGATCAAAATGGAGATCAAATGATTAGATATTATATCTACCATAACTATGTCTGCCAAAATTGACTTTACAATGCTCTCCATCTGAGAACAAGGCTATTCATATCCCTCAGCTATAGTCAGAAGCTATTCACCGGAGGCTTATTCCGTGGATGGATCCTGCAAATGGATTGTGCATTTCCACTGTCATCCACAGCCTTCTGAAAACCAGGTGTTTACAATTGAAGCTCCGGATTCATTCCCTGCTTTAGATTTGGATCATATTATTTACAATCCTTAGATCACACAGACTGTTGTGTTCTTCTATGTGAACCTAGTTCATGTATCACTTAGATGACTGCCTGTTTGATTACAAGTCTTTAAGAACCCAGATTCTATTCTTTTTCATAGCTGGTTACCATCTAGTTTCTTCAACAAACTGTGCTAAAGCACCCATATTGTCAGTT
>NW_022103923.1:823657-824689 GCF_000313985.2 Echinops telfairi
GTCCTTTGTCGCAGTATGCTCCAATAAGGGTATAACATGTCTTGAGCTGCTGTCAGCCCTATAGTCCTCTCTGTGCTTTAGCAGCTCCGTGCAGGGATGTTGTCCTCTGGGCTTGGTGTGCTGATATGGGGTCTAGACTGTTCCTTTCTCTTTTTCCTTCTTGGCTTGCTTTCGAGTGGGCTTAGTATACAGGCCCCCCTCGCCAACCTGTATGCTTAGTGTTGTTCTCTGTTGCACACGTTTCTAGGGAGGGGGACAGTTTGAATCTGATTGAGATTGTCCTTGTAGCCCAAGCTTCATGCATTTCTCCATGTGGTTACTTTACCCTCATGGTTTGGTACACTGTGGTGGGGTCTGCATGCACACTCCCAATTCTGTGGAGAAATGACCAATACTCTCCCCCTAGGTACGATAGTGCCCTGCTCCCCACATGCCATTATCTCCCTCCCCCTTCTCCTCATTTCCCTTCTTTGTGTTAAATTAACATGTACCTCCTTGGGTTTGGTCTGACCTTCCCCCAAATGCCTGTACCTAAACCTGTATATTGTGCAATGCCTATATTTATACCTCTATAAATGTCTTTTGCCTCCTAGTTCTTTTCTCTATTTTTTTTTTTTTACTTTCCTCCTGGTGGGGGTTGATCTAGTGCAATGTAGCCAAGATAAAGTACTGAGAATCCAATGAAGGGCAAACATGATAGTGGGACACTAGGAAAGTAAAAAAACACCATATTTCAACAGAGGAAGTTTCAAATTAGAAATCTCTTACATTGGTAAGGGAAAAGTGTAGAATTCAAGCAGAGGGTGCTGAGGCAACATAGAGATGGACAACTACAGGAAGCAGTTACAACTCTCATGGTTGGAGGGAAACTGGTAGAAAGTGGTGTAATCCCCGAATCATCTGATGGGAGTTAGAACTGTTGATAATGGCCAGTTGGACCTCATACCACAGAGGGTAGGGGATGATTGGTAAGAGCTGAAGTGTCAGTGGTGATACAGTCACTTCCAACATGCCACTTGCAGCAGAAAGTTA
>NW_022103923.1:825028-826427 GCF_000313985.2 Echinops telfairi
TCTCCAATTTCTTTTTTCACCTCCTTATTAGTTATATTTGCTGTAAAGCCACCTTTTTTGCAACTATACCAACTTCTCACTAATCAACATAGACCAAGTTATTATGTCAAAGTCAGAATTATGTGAACATGGAAGTTGACCATATCAGATCACAAAATGGAGGATAAGGACATCATTATATAACTGCCCAAACAATGAGAAGCATGGCCCAGGTAAGCTGATATTACTCTCACTTCCAAAACCCAAACCAAACTCACTGCTATTGAGTCAGTGCTGGCTCATAGAGGCTCCCTGTGGGTTTCCAAGACGGTAACTCTTTAGGCAGGTGAATAGAAAACCAAGTCTTCCTCCCAAAGAATTGCTTGTGGTTTCCAACTGCTGACTAAGCAAATTGCAGCCCAATGTGTAACCACAACACCAGCAGGGCTCCTCCTAATCTCACCTAGCACTTTGATTTCTATTAGAATGTATCCTGTTAATGTGTGACATAGTCATATAGTAAATTTTAAAACTGTTATTATAAATGAGAAATGCTGTATAATAAGATCGTCCAAAAGTGAGAAATTGGTATGGTCAACTTGATCACAACTTGTGTGGTACCAAGATATTCCTGGTTCTTTCATGTCTTAACTACTGAGTGCTGTTTTTGATAGGTGCCATCAAATGACCCTATGTACAACAGAATGAAACACTGCCCAGTTCTGTATGATCCTCACAATAATTGTCATGATTCTCTCTCTCTCTCTCTCTTTCACCTTCCTGTGGGGGAAACATTCAGAGAGCTGGAGGAGCCATTTGGAGGCCTGAGACAGAGTTGAGATGCTTCCACCACCACTGGATACATGGGACTTTCCACCCACAGGCCTGTGATCTTCCTGCACTTGGCATCATTGCATGTGCTGCATGAGGCGAAAGAGGAATTTATGGAATAGTATCCGACATATGGGCTAATATCGGACTTATGAACTTGATCTGGACCCAGCTGGGATGTTTGCTCAATATACAATTGCTCTTTGCTATAAAGCTCTCTCTTACACATATATGAGTGTTTCTGGATTCGTTTCTCTAGTCAACCTGGTCTAACACAGATAGCCAAAAGACATATGAAGAAATGCTTGTGATCACTAGTCATTCGAGAGATACAAAGTAAAACAACAATGAAATACCACCTCTGTGACAGTTACATAATTTCATGTCAACTTGAAAATATAACAAAAGTTTAGGGATAAAGCCTTCTAGCCTGTCAATCAGGCATAGCCTGATGGCGACTCCTTGTGGGTATGGCCTTTTCATAAGGAGGGTCTCGGGAACCTCCCCCTCTCTCTCTGCCTTCACATTCCTGCTGGTGAGCCACACTGAGACCTGCCAAGACGCTGGAGATGCATCCACAAGATTTTGC
>NW_022103923.1:827275-861995 GCF_000313985.2 Echinops telfairi
GAAATAGAGGAAAGAACTAGTAGGCAAAAGACATTTATAGAGGTATAAACATAGGCATGTACATATGGAAATATATTAATATATAATGATAAGGCTACAGGTCCTTGTACATATATTTATAGGTTAAGTATTAAGGTAGCAGGCAGACATTGGGTCTCTACTCAAGTCCTCCCTCAACACAAAAACACTTTGTTCTAATAACTGTCATTCTGTGATGCTCACCTTCCCGACACGATTACTGAAGACAAAATGGGTACATAAGCTAATGTGGTGAAGAAAGCTAGTGGTGTCCAGCTATTACAAGATAAAGCATCTGGGGTCTTAAAGGCCTTAAGTTAAACAAGCTGCCATCTATCAGGGAAGCAACAAAACCCACATGGAAGAAGCACACCAACCTGTGTGATCACAAGGTGTCAATGGGATCAGGTGTCAGACATCAGAAGACCCAAAACAAATAACCATTTAGAGGCAAACAATGGGGTTTGGTTTCAGAATGGAGACCCAAAATCCATCTGCAGACAATTGGACATCCTCTCACAGAAGGGTCACAAGGAAGGGACGAGCCAGCCAAGGCACAGTACAGCACCAATGAAACACACAACATTCCTCTAGTTCTTCAATGACCACCCCCCAATCCAATATCATGACCCCAGTTCTACCTTACAAATCTGGCTAGACCAGAGCATGTACACTGGTCCGATAAGAGCTCTCAACACACAAAATCTAGGACAGATAAACCCCTCAGGACCAATAATGAAAGTAGTGATACCATGAGGGTAGGGTGAAGGTGGGGGGAGATGGGGGAGAAAGGAGGAACAGATCGCAATGATTGACATACAACCCTGCTACTGCTGCCCCACCCCACCCCCAGTTGGGGACGAACAACAGAAACGTGGGTTAAGGGAGACAGCGGATGAGGTAAATATGAAAATACAAATAATTTATGAATTATCAAGGGTTCATGAGGGTGGATGAGTTGGGGAGGAAAGAAAAAAAAGAGGAGCTGATACCAAAGGCTCAAGTCAAAAGAAAATGTTTTGGAAATTATGATGGCAACATATGTACAAATGTGCTTGATACAATAGATGTGCGGATTTTTATTAGAGCTGTAAGAGCCCCGGAATAAAGTAATTTATTAAAATAAATAAATAAAATCAGAAATAAAATGTGGTATATATATATATATACACAATAGAATGATTCAGCCATAAATAGAAATGAAGTTGTGAAACCTATGACAACATGGGTGAATGCCAAAGACATACTGGTTGCAATAAGACAGAGGCTAAAGGGCACATGTTATACGATCCCACTAATAGGAAATATCTGGAGGAGAACGAGAGACAAACGGACTGGGTGGGTGTAAGGGGGCAAGATGAGTGATTGCTTGAGAGGTATTGAGTTCGGTTTAAAAAACAAAAACCACTGCCATTGAGTTACTTATCACTCATAGGGACCCTCTTGGACAGAGCTGAACTGGCCCTGTGGGTTTCCAAGATGATAGCTCTTTCCAGGAGTAGAAAGCCTCACCTTTCTCCCATGCCGCGGAGTTGTATTTAAAAGCACCAGTCTGTGGTTTCAAACCACTGACCTTAAGATTGCAGCCTCACACCCCAACACTAGGCTACCAGGTGATGAGAACTTTTGGAAATGGACAGTGGTGATGGTTGTACAATATCTCACTCACTCACTGCCCTCGAGTCGGTTCCAACTTACAGTGGACCCTATAGGACAGAACAGAATTGCCCCTGCCTCTCCGGTTCCGAGAGGGTCACCTCAACTTTTTGGATGTAGAGAGCCTCATCTCTCTCCCCTGGAGCAGGCTGGTGGTTTCACACGACTACTTGACCTTAGCGCCCCATATGCAGCCAGTCCGCCACCAGGGCTTCTTGGTACAGTACGGTGACTGTTATTCATGTTGCCAAATCCCACATTCACAAATGGTTAAAATGATAAATAGCTTTAAAAAAATATTTTACCACAATTTTTAAAATGAGACTGCCCAGGCAAATAAGGCAAAGTTGTTCTGAGAAAGTTAAACCTTAAGAATACAGAAACAAAGAAGGAAAAAAAAAAGAATACAGAAAAGTGGGTGAAGGGAGACAGTGGATGGTGTAAAATATGAAAATAAAAATAATTTATAAATTATCAAGAGTTCACGAGGGTGGGAGGTAGGGGAAAAAAGAGGAGCTGATACCAAGGACTCAAGCAGAAAGAAAATGTTTGGGAAATGATGATGGCAACATATGTACAAATGTGCTTGATATAATTGATGTGTGGATTATTATAAGAACTGTAAGAGCCCCCAATAAAATGATTTATTAAAATTTAAGAAAAATAAAACAAATGAAACCAAATGTTAACAGGTAAATCTGTGTGAAGAGGGTACTAAAGTGGTTATTACTATTCTTGCAACTTTCTGTAAATGTATTAAACAAAGGCGTTGGCTGGAAGCCCTCATGAAACAGAAAGGAGAAAGCAAGACGATATCTGGGGAAGAAAAAAAAAGAAGAATGTATTAGAGTGAAGATGTGTCCAGTTATCTTAGAGAAATGGATAAACTTGTAAGTCCACAGAACTCAGTGAGTGAATATACTTCTATCGACAGATCTAAAAAAGGCAGGCAGAAATTGGAAAAGAAGCTCCTGCCTGCATCCACAAAGGTCAAAAAAGAGGGTGATGGGGCAAGCAGGAGAGGGAGGAGAGGGGAGAAGGATGGCCCAGAAGACAAAAGAGGCCTGATGACTCACTTCAGCAGCTGAAGATTCAGAAATGCAAGGAAGTCATACATGAGCTTCAACAGAAACGATTTCAGGAGTTCCAGGTAGAAGGTTTTGAAGAGGCTCTTGATCAACCAGGACTTGGGTAAATCTTTTGTGCCCCTAGACTTATCTTTTTTCTTTTTAGTTTCTTCCTAGGTATAAAACCAAAGAACACAACATACAGAGAGTTCCGTAGTGTGAGACTCCTCCTGCAGGATACAGTTTCAGAGCAGTAAGCCTGTGAACCCCTTCGCTCATGTGGTCCAGCGTTTGCTCTCTTTGGCACTGCCCAGTTGCCAGTTCACTCTTACAGGTGCCACTGCTAGTCTCCTCTCTCCTAACTGACCCTTGTGATCTATTTTGGATTAGACAACTAAACTGGTGAGACTGGCACACAAAAGCAAAGAGTAGACTGAGTAGCTCAGGAGAAAGAGGAGACTTTCTACACTTGTAAAGGTAGTCTTGAAAACCCGTAGGAGCAGTTCTACCCATCCTATAGGGTCTCCATGAGTCAGAGTCAACTCAAGGGCCATGGTTTGGGGTTTATTTTAGACTGAGTAGGCAGCTGAGGGGCAGTCTTGCGAGTGACGGGCATGGCCATGGTAATGTCAATGTTAGATGCTCACCCCTTGAAAACCCACTGCTGTCAAGTGGGTTCAAACTCACAGAGACCCTAGGACAGAGCAGAACTGGCCCATGTCATTTTTAAGGCTGTCATCCTTTTGGAAGTAGACTGCTCGTCTTTCTCCCATGGAGCCACTGGCAGGTTAGAATCTTCGTTCTTTGGGTTCGAAGTTGAGTGCTTAATTACTGTGCCACTAGGTCTCATGTGTGTAGAAACCTTTTTGCTGTGGTTGTTTACTTGCTTTTGGCTGTTGTGCGAGCTTTCCCACTCACTCACCAGCCTCTTCTTCCTCTATTTTAACCTCATTACATGCTCCAGAGTCCCATCGGGACACCCACATTTTAGTTCCTTGGTGACTCCTCTTTGTCATTCCTCCCACTAAAGTCCAATCTGGACTTTAATCTGTCTTTTTCACCTGGAAGACTGCCCCAGCCCAACCATCTCTCACCTTCACCTCACCTTACACTCATCCATTTGCTAGACAGCCGCCCAAGAAAGTGCTTTTGCTTTTTATTCTCAGTGAGTGATTTTCTTAGTCATTGTTAGTGTCCTGGATTTCTGATATATAGGCCATTTATTGATGTCTGTCTTCTTTTTTTAGCTTAGGAGTATTTAACAAATATAAATCAGATCACAATACTCCTCTGCCCTAAACCTTCCACTCACTCTCCATGAGATTTAAAGTCCAACCTCCTCACCGTGGACCATATCCACACACCTTAGCTCCTGTCTACCTTGCTCATCTCATCTCATCCCGTCTCATGTCGCACTTCCCCTCTCTCATGAGGCTCTTGGGCCTTCTTCCAATACTCTGAAAGAAACAACTTGGTTCCCTGCTCAGCCTCACCCTCCGGTTCCCCCTGATAAGATGCTCCCTCTGACTGTCCTACCAATGAACTTTCCTCACATTGGGGTCTCGGCTGAAATGTCACCTCTTCTGAGAAATCCCCCCATGACCCTATTAAACATTTCATGCCACTAAAAAAAATAAAGGAAAATTCAAATGAATGGAAAATAACAGGCTGGAGAGGTTTTGAAGTGATTGAAACCATTATATATTGTTGGTGGGATTGTAAAGCAGTACAATAAATGTGGACAAAAGTATGGTACTTCCTCATACAATGGGAATAGAAATACCATATGCCTCAGAAATCATGCTACTTGGTATGTACCCTACAGAAATAAAGCATAGAGCATGAACAGACATGTGCCCACACATGTACATTGCTGTACTATTCACAATAGCAAGAATATGGAAACAATCTAAATGCCTATCAGTGGAAGCATAGATGAATATTTTTTTAGTACGTGCACTCGATTGAATACTATTGCTAGGTGCCATCGAGTTGATTCCAACTCATATCGACCCAACAGGCCCTGTGCATGGTGCTGTGCCATCATCACAATTGTTCCGATGCCTGAGCTCATTGATGCAGCTACTGTGTTGATCCATCTCCTTGAAGGTCATCCTCTTTTTGGTTACCCTTCCTCTTCTCCAGGGACTTAGCTCTCCTGGCAATAAGTCCAAAGTATGTAAGATGAAGTCTTGCTAACCTTGCCTCTAAGGAGCACTCTGGTTTTACTTTTTCCAAAACCGTTTTTCCTTTGAGTAGTTCATGGTACTTTCAATACTCATCTCCAGCACCACAATTCAAATTCCTCGATTCTTCTTTAGACTTCCTTGCTCAGTGTCCAAATTTCAGAGGCGTATGAGGCAATGGATAATACCGTGGCATGGGCCAGGCATATCTTAGTCCTCAAAGTAACAAATATCCTTGCTCTTCAATACTCTAAAGAGTTCTTGCACAGCAGATTTACCTAATGCAATACATCTTTTGATTTCTTGACTTCTGCTTCCATGAGCATTTGTTGTGGATGCAAGCAAGATAAAATCTGAGACAACTTTCACCTTTTCTCCATTTAGCATGATATTATATATTGGTCCAGTTGTGAGGATTTTGGTCTTCTTTACATTGAATTGTAATCCATACTAA
This sequence comes from Echinops telfairi, assembly GCF_000313985.2. Taxonomy (NCBI): domain Eukaryota; kingdom Metazoa; phylum Chordata; class Mammalia; order Afrosoricida; family Tenrecidae; genus Echinops; species Echinops telfairi. The sequence goes on from NW_022103923.1 coordinate 832,657, forward strand.
GGCTTACAATCCTTGATCTTCATCAGAAAGTGTTTAAATTCCTCCGCATTTTCAACAAGGAAAGTTGTGCCATCTGCATATCGCAGATTGTTAATAAACCTTCATTCAGTCCTGATGCCACACTCTTCTTCATATAATTCAGCTTCTCTAATGATTTGCTCAACATACAGATTGAACAAGTATGGTGAGATTACACCATCCTGATGCACACCTATCCTGATTTTAAACCATGAAGTGTGTCCTTGTTCTGTATAACCACATCTTGATCCATGTACAAGTTCCTCACGAGCATAATGAAGTGTTCTGAAATTCCTGTTTTTCTCAAGATTATCCACAATTTATTATGATCCACACAGTCTAATACCTTTGCATATGACTGTGTCAGTGAAACACAAGGAAGCATCTTTCTGGTATTCTCTGCTTTGAGCCACGATCTATCTGACATCAGCTATAATGTCTCTTGATCCAAGTCCTCTTCTGAATCCAGTCTGAACTCGAACACTGCACATTCTTTTTTTTATTTTATTTTTTAAGTTTTTTAGTTTTGGGGCGTTTTTAGCTTTTGCTTTTAAGTTTGTTTGTTTTTTTAATCAATTTATTGGGGCTCATACAATTCATCACAATACATAGATCAATTGTGTAAAGCACATCTATACATTTGTTGCCCTCATTATTCCCAAAATTCCCTTGCCTCTTGGGTTCCCGGAATCCGCTAATTTTCCTTTTTTTTTTTTTCCCCCTCCACTGCACATTCTTAAAGAACAATAATGAAATGGTTAATTACCTTATAGCGTTAGTGAATTTGGAGGACATTATGCAGAATGAAATTAATCAGAAAGGACACATATTGTATGAGATCACTGTTATAAAAGAAAAAATCAAGAAAATGTTTTCATAGCAAAGAAATAGACTTTGACGTTAACCGGGGACGGACGGGCAAGAGAAGGAAAGGGAAACAATAGGCTAAAAGGCAGACCCGTGATAAGTTATGTGAAAGGGAAATAATGACCTATGAGAGAGAGAAGAGAAAAAAGAAGGGTGGCAGGACAAGCTTTGGGGCCGTTTATAAGTTGTTTAACTTGTTTAATTAAAAAATAATGTTCTGAAATAAATTAAACCCCCACCAAATTCACAATAAACAATTTTAAAAAGAAAAGAAATCACACTCTTTTGTTGGTTTTAACCCAGTGCTCAATCATGCTTAGTTGGGTAATTTTTACAAATTGCTATTAATAACTGATTAGACTAAACCAGTTACAATTATGTAAAATACATCCCATAATATTACTACCATTTGCCTCACCATTACAGAAATTAGTTACATCTTCCATTCTAGGTCGTTGTGATTGGATGCTAGCAGAGTTTTTTCTGTAGTTTTTGTGGGTTAAAGATTTAAATTTGTCATGGGAACAAGCTTCTTGACTGACCAAGGATTAGCTAACTTCTGATAATAGAAAAGGAAACAGATTGACTAGAGGCTGTTATTTTCATTTCCTCATTCAAAGAAGAAGCACTGTGGAGAAGAAAGGCAGAAACAATACTTTGAACCTCTGCCACCATGGGCAACTGGGCCGTAAATGAAGGACTCTCTATCTTTGTCATTGTAAGTACCAATGAGTGATGAATATCTGAAATTGTAGGGGGTTTAGGATTGGAGTAAAGTACAAGAACGTTTTGTTGTTCTTGTTCATTTGAGAAGTGTTACAGAAATTGATTTACTCTGTGAACATCTGTTTACAGAGTAAGTTAACTATCTTCCAAATTTCTTAGTGAAAAGAATGTACTGAGAGAGTGGACTTCTCCTAGCTTATTTTTTCAGTTCCTATGAGGACCAAATTGTCCAGTCTATCACAGAGGGAATAGGGCATTTTATGCCAGTGACTTTCAATTGTGAGTTGTTTCTAATTATTAGTGGGAGGCGAATGCTCTGCTTTTAATTAACTTATTTTATTTTATTCCAAATGAGAACAATACTAGCTTGTGCGTAGAAAATTTAAAGCCATTATTTCAGTAATTATAACAAAAATAATTTTAGTTCTCAAATTTGTTTTTCTAAAAAGCACCTTGTTTTTTTCTGTGATGTAAAATAATAATCCATATAATCTATATTAATAAACTGTTTTGTAAGAAAAAAGTTTCTGCTCTTTTTCACAGAAATACAAATTATTCTTTAAAGAATATTTGGTCTCAACAATCATCAAATTGGGAAAATAAAAATGTGATATTGAAAATAGTTTCAAAGAGCGAATGGGAACATAAAAGAAATACTAAAAACAATTATAAATCGAGTTATTTAAATCCTTTATCATGATGGATATTAAAGATAGAAAGAAAAGTACAAATACTATAAAACCCCCAATTATTCTGCCATTTTAATAAAGTACGTGATATAGCAAACCAACATTCTAATGAAATATTGATTCCTCCTGAGTATTTAAAACTATGAACTTGATATTTTAATCATCATTTCAAGAGGAGATCATTTTTGAAGGTTAAGTTATAATTTTAGCTTCCATCACAATTTCCCCTAGGAAATGATTTCCTTCTAAATTATTCACTCATATAACTTGAAAGCGCAGATAGTTTGGAAAGCAAGAGGATGAAGAATGACAAGGTCAGGAAATGGAGAAGTCACTTTAGAACTTTCTTCTTTTTAAAAAAGTTACATATTTCTGGTTCTTAGCCTCTGTGGACTTTTAATAGCTTCAGAACACACTGAGAAAAGGTCACTATGGAACTGAGGGTAGAGAATTGGGAAGTAGTCAATGCTTGGAATGAAAAGAACACTCACTCCCTAGAAGGAGCTCTTTGTTTTCAAATTTCATTCCCCTCATCCCTGACATTGATACTAAATATATCCTTATCCAAAAGGTAAGCAGAATTTATCCAACAGAATAGGACTTAGTATTTTAGTTGGTAAGACTCCTACCAACTGGAATGAGGTGCTCTATGATGGAAAGATGTGGTTGGCATCTGTAAGACCAGAGCATAATGTCCTATTAGTGTTGGGAAGAGTAATAGTAATATTTTCGAGAGACACTATTATTGATCCATCTAAGGTTAATAATGAAAAAGGAGAAGAAGAAAAAGGGTGAGAGACTGAACACAATTTGGTGTATCATCAAAAAGTGGTGTATCACGCGGGGAAAACAGTGTAGAAAAGTTAATTACGAAGAAGTTTGTTTACACATGGGTAGACAAGAGCTGACTATACCCATCTACTCTTGTCCAAGACTGGACTTGGGGAAGTTCTAACCCTGTCTAATTCCAACCTTGTATACAATTTACCAGTTGAAATGTAAAACCTTTATTGAACTATTTATGTGTCTGCAGCTGGTATGGCTGGGAATGAACGTCTTCCTCTTTGTCTGGTACTACCGGGTTTATGATATTCCAGATAAGTTCTTTTACACTCGGAAACTTCTTGGGGTAAGTATGACTTCATCTCATACAAGATTGGCTGGCTCACATTTTTTTTTCATCTGACATCATGGCAGTTTATATTTCCTTCACATTTTAAATAACTTAAAACCAATAAATATTCAACACCATCAGCCTCATTTCACCTTCTTAAGATTCTCTTTAATACTGTCCAGTATTGAGCAAGAAAAGGTGAAGCAAAGGGTTCCAACAGCATCCCTCTCCTCTCAAAAGCCGTAATATCATTGCTTTGACTCAAGGAGAAATCTAACATGGACTGAATTGGAAAGCCAAACTGTAAGGATCGATCTAGTGATAACATATGTGGAACACATGGAACTTTCTGTAGTCCCTAAATCATCCGATACTACTATTATTTGTGTGTGAGTGCAAACATTGCTCCTGGTGACATGGTATGAAATTATCTTCAGAAAACAGTCTCTCCCTACACATGTGGCCTTTAAGTAAGTTTATGTAGGGCCATGTCTGTAGACGAGGCCAGCAGAGTGGAAACTAAAAACCAAACTCATTGACAATAAACCCATTCCAACTCATCAGCCATGTAGGATAGTAGAACTGCCCCTGTAGGTTTCCATGACTGTAACTCTTCACCAGAGTAGAAACCCTCATCTTTCCTCTGAGGAGCAGCTGGCTTGTGTACTTAGCATTCTCATTGTTCTTAACTCCCATGTCTCTTCATCATCACAAATGAAAATAATCACAATTGTTGCTGCTCCCCGAGAATATAATTTGTTACACCCTGCTTGCACCATGAATTTATAAATTCATATTAATTATAATATGTATTATAGATCATATTATAAATAATATTAGTATATACTTTTAGAATGTTATTGTTATAAATATTAACTTATTCATGTTGATTCTGAGAAGAATGGATTTCTTTTGTTCTCCTCTCCAAAATATGGCATTTCAAAGATAATAACTATGCTGACATTATAAAAAGAACTATAATGCCAAATAATCACTCTAATGCCAAAAAAATAACTTGAATACCACATTAACTTGAAGACTACTAAAATTAGTCTTTGTGCTAAGAAAACTTTTGATAAAATCTTGAAAAGTCCTAGTTATAATGTTGAGCTCTGCTTGATGATATGTATGCTGAAGTATTTACGGTAACATGAACTAATGCCTGTAACGTACTTTGAAACACATCGAAAGAATAAGTTGAATTAATGGATGAAGAGAGGAGAAATAGAGGGATAGATATATGATCATGGAAGAATAGGGAGCAGCCAGCTTCTCGGGAGAGATATCGCTCAATTGAAGCTGTCCTCTTGGGCAAGTCCTTGAATGGGTCATTTAATTTTCTACATTAATGTGGCAAGAAAGGTGAACTGAGGTTCAGCTAGGCCCTGATTCATGGCACCAGGATTGAAAAATATGTGAAGTAAATAGATGAGCATCTGGTAAAATCTGGGAAATGGCTGAACATACCTTTGTTGTAAAACTTTTGCAACATCTCTGTTTCAAAATTTTTATAATAAAATAATGGAATGAAGGGAAAGAACCAGTTGGACATCAAAAGGAAGACCCCCGACTGGACTTCACGGGAAACTTTTGTTCCTGAGGGACCTTTCTTTCTGATTAACTTGAAGTTTCCAATGTATGGGCCCCATTTTGGGAACCCTGGGAAGGTTGGGATACATTCTGTGCTCACAGGAGTCAACTTACTGCATAACCTGCTTCCTACAGTCTGCATTGGCACTGGCCAGGGCCCCTGCAGCCTGCCTGAATTTCAACTGCATGCTGATCCTGCTGCCGGTCTGTCGAAATCTGCTCTCCTTCCTCAGAGGCTCCAGTGCGGTAAGAAAAAACGTTCACTGAGTTCCTCATATTTTCAAAGACCATCAAGCTAAATGCATTTTGTTAGGAAAAACAAGCTAACCAATAGTTTGTGAGGATTTCACCTTCTGTATTATATTCACAAGCCAACCCAGCCTTGATTATCTCTTATCTATAGAATTCCCTGGGATAGCCATTTAACCTGAGCCCCAAATTTTAAAACAAAAACCAATTTTTTCTCAGTCATAGGCATGAGAAAAAAACCTGATGAATTACCTGGGTGGTGCAAATGATTAATGCAAATGGCTGCTAACCAAAAGGTTGGAGGCTCAAGCCTACCCAGAGGCACCTTGAAAGAAAAGCCTAGGAATCTGTTCCCCAAAACTAAGTCATTGAAAACCCCGTGAAGGCTTTTACCCTGGCACACATGCTATCCGCATGAGTGAACATTAACACATGGCAATTATTTATAATATATATTATATGAAAGGAGAGGCCTTCAAAAGGTTCATGGAAAATGGAATTAAAAATAATGGATTTTTTTCCCACAAACATTTGAAACCTCTATCTATATAATACACTCATGTGTATGTGTATGCACGCACACACATATTTATCAAAACAGAGCTTTGTTTGTTTAAGGTTGGTATGTAAAATTTGAGATTTCTTTTCTTTTTAAAATTTTATTTATTTATTTTGAGAATTCCTTTTTATATTCCTTAAGTCAGAGAAGATATGTTTTGTGGGGAAAAATCTCAAGTAGATGGAAATGATGGACAATTGAGTCCCATCATAATGGCTGTAGCTAAGAAGACTTTACTCCAGGAAGTTGAGGAATGCTTCGCTTTCTAAGTTGTGGCTCCTTTCACCCTTGAACTCTTAAATGTACTCTTCTAAAAGAAGGGAAGATTACGTAGACAGAATCTTTGTAACCTATAAAATGGTCTACACATATTTACTGGTATTATTGTACAAAGATGATGAGAATAAATCTATCTACAAGGAACTTGCAACCTACATAAATACTCCAATAAATATGATGCAAAGCAAAATAGGATGAGTCTCACAAGACATTAGAAATAAGGAGCGATTAGGAATTAAGGAAGGAGTAATTATCTCAGGGGGCAGGTGATAAAGAAAAGCACCTTAAAGGAAAGGGCATAAAAGATGTGCACATTAGCATATGTATGCCCCTTTAAGAGGGGTGACTGAGAGAGAGAACTTTTGAGATATAGATAGGGGAAAGCACCCAAACCAAGCTCACTGCCATCCAGTCAATGCTGACTCAGAGTGAGCCCCGGTGGGTTTCCAAGACCAATGGTTTATGGGAATAGAAAGTCCAATCTTTCTCCTGAGGAGCTGCTGGTGGTGGTTTTGAACAGCCAACCATGCAGATCACAGCTCAATGCATAACCACTACAACACCAGGGCTCCTAGGGAAAGCATGGAGGTGGGAAATAGAGATCACTTATGGAGGAGAGCAGCGCGACACCTACTTGACAGGAGTGTAGGGATTGTAGGGGGCATGTGTCTGAGGTGAGGCTGGAGAGGAGAGGCAGGGCCTTGCTGATAAATTAGAAAGTTAAATGTGTAAGTTGCTAACTATTAGTTAATTTGATAATCACAGTTTAACAGGGAGGAGAAAAGTGAATTAAGTTTTCAACAAAGAGTATAACTTGCCTTGAAACCTCCCTCGTGTTTTCTATTCCTACTAAATTCACATTGCTGCTAAAGAGATGTTGTTTCTTTGTGTGACTAATAGAACTTTCAATTGACTGATAGATGATTGATGGTCTACAACTAAGCTTTTATTTTTATGACATAACTCTGTACCAAATTCCATTTAATCTTAAACTTACTGCCAAAATTGAGTTCTAACAAGTAAATTTTAAACGTCAACATTAAGAGAAAAAAATCTAACCCCTTCACCAGAAAAACAAGAAAAAACTCAAAACAGCTATTACCAAATAATGTTGACAAACAATTTAAGATGTTCCAGAAATAACCACGGCTTCCCGCCCCCCCGCCCCCGATAATACTGTGGTGAGGTTCCTTACTGTAGGCCATAAACTAACCCAAAGTTAACAAAAACTAAATGCAGCACATAGTATTAGCAATAACACTGGTAACAAGAAATCTCCGAATAATCTTCTGAACCTAAGAAACCACAGTGGCAAAATTCCACATGACTGAAAGTGTTATTGATGATCCCATTCTAAAGTACCTGATATTTGTAAGTGATCAATAGGCACATGTTGACGGTAGTTTGTTGTGTTTGTTTTTTAAAATAATGAAATCTGACTCTATCTCTCCATCTCCCCTGCTTGAATGCTTTCAACTTAGAAGAAGCAAACTGAGAAACAGCAGTGTTTTCACCAGGATGTCCGCTTTAGAAACTCTTGTTGCCCCCAAAGCCCAAATGACACTGCTATGGAGCTACCGTTCTTGTCAACAGTACATGTTGTAATGGCAGCTGTTAGGCTTCCTGTGGTCTAGGGGAAAGATCTGCATCAGTTTCTTTAAAGGCAGGTATGAAATGAGCTTACTCTTCAAATCAGAGAAGCTTGGTTCTCTAACTAGACAAGTCCTTTTTTTTTTTTTAAATTTGAGGAATACATATATATTTATAAGCAATAAATAAGTATAAAACTAGCAGCAAGCAAAATTCATTTATATACAAGATGTGTCCCTCTTTTCCTTATTCCCAACTTGAAATGTGAACTTTGGAAATGAAATGGTTTCATCTTTGAGATTTAAATGACTCAGTCTCCCAGCATTAATGCTGGAAAACATAATGCTAGTGTTCCTGGTTGCCATCCAGTTGGCATTGACTCATGGTTACATAATATGTAACAGAATGAAACACTGTCCATTTTTGTGGTGCACCATCTTCATGATCATGGGTATTCTTGAATTCATTCTTTCCACGATTGTGTAATGCCTTCCAACTTCTCATCTTCCTACTTTTACTTAGTTTTACTCATTGCTATCAAGTAGATTACAACTCATAGCAACCCTATGAGGCTCAGTCGAACAGCTCCTGTGGGCTTCCCGGGCTCCTGTGGAGTAACTGGTGGTTTTGAACGGTTGACCTTGTAGTTTTCATCCCAACACATAACCAATATGCTAACAGGGCTCCTGTAACTTAGTCTTGGCCAATATAAATGTTTGAGCAAGGCAAAAAACCCACAGTAGAAATGACAAGTATGTTGTAACTTCAAGAATTCGTTAGTAGGACACAGTATGAACAAAACCACAGAACTCTCACTGAGTTTGCGTGGTCTTAATCCTTTGGACTTTGTTTTTTAACCGTTTTGATTATGTGGATAAAGAAAGCCCCAAGGTTGGCCCACCTCAGGGAAGGTAGGGATAAACGTTTTCTGCGTACTTTGTTAAAGGAGATTGGGGAAAGGGTGGGACTAAAAATATAGAGGTCCCTGAAGAAGCCTTGATAACCCCAACTTGCTATTCAGAAATAAATTTTAACTGAACAGAAGTCCCAGTCTTAAAATCCTAAAGAACAAGGAAGGAAAGGTCTTCTCTCTAGCTTTATATTGTTTGGGAGTCAGAGACCTTTAACATGGTTTTATGTCTATGCACATAGACTCTTAGATATTCTGTTTCAACATTTTCTTGGCCAGAAAAAAGAAGACTAATGTAAATATCAGAATGAAACTGACTTTTGAAGAGTATATTACTGTATATACTCAAGTATAAGTAGACCCAAAATTGTCAAAATAAAATTTTGAAAATGTTGGGTCAGCTTATACTCGAGTATATATGGTAATTAATGTAGTCTGTCAATTAATGAATTGTTGGTCAGCAGATATTTGTTGAATGCAAACTACATGCTAAGCTGTAGGGATACATGGAGGGTGAAGAGTAAGGCATAAATAGGCCATGGATTCAAGGAGCTTAGGGTATTTTGTGGGGGACAGAAAATAAACACATAATTGCAAAATGATTACCAGTATACAAATATAAGGTGATGTTCTCCATTAGGTTTAGACTTTACTGACAGCTTCTTAGACTGTGTTCTATAGTTTGAAAGTTGGCTTTTGCAAGTTCTCCCAAATAGCACATATGTAGTTCTAATTCATTAATAGTATACGTGGTAAAAAAAGAACCTGATGGCATAGTGGGATACAAGTTGGGTTGTTAACAGCAAGTTCAGAAGTTTGAAACCCCCAACTGCTCCAAGGGAGAAAGATGAGGCTTTCTTCTTCTGTGAAGAGTTACAATCTCAGAAACCCATACAGGTAGTACTAGCCCATCCTATAGGGTGGTTATGAGTTGAAATCTATTCAATGGCTGTGAGTTTGAGTCTTAATATGTGCTAAAACCAAGTGTACATAACAAAATACTTTCATATTTCTTCAATGTAAACTCAATACAGCCCATTCGTTTTAGTTCCACTTCTCTTTTTAAAAATGATTTTCCCCTTTCTTTTAGAATTTTAATAGAGCCTAAAAATCTGCTAAGATGACTCACTAGTCTGGCTTGCACTTGAATATCACTTTCTTGAGATTCAGCAAGGGGCAGTAACCAAAATTTTTCTTTAAAAGACTATAACAGAAAGGAAAGAGGTACTATAATGAGGAACCCATGGGTATGATGGTGGTTTGGGTAATTGATAGTGACTTTCAGTAATTTAGAAGCAACTCAAAAGCACACAAATAGGATCTGCATTATTGAGGCAATATTTCCATATTCTTGGAAACCAATTATGTGTACAACTCGTGGTCTCTGTTTGTTTGTTTGTTTGTTTTTCTATTTTTAAATCTTGATTATGCTAAAAAGGATGATTGGTACTAAGAACATCTGCTATTCCTTTTACAAAATGCATGTGTTTTATATTAAGTAAAAACCTTTAAAAAAACTATCAGAATAAACAAAGTATTATTGAGTGGACCTTGTATTTTACAAACATATCTCTGCATTGTTCTGACATTCAGTTTATTTTTTCCCTAAAGGTCTGTAGCTAAAAAAATAATGGGATCAATATCTTTTGTTTCATGTTTTTGATAATTCATATTGATATTAATGATAAAATTAAGATGTGGAGATAAGAGGAACCATGACAAAACCACATTATTTGCCTTCAAATTCAGCATATGAACCAGTGTTTCTTCCCCCACCCCCTCTCCTAGCCAAAAGTTTCAAAAGTATTCATCAGGAAGTAGAAAATAAAGCAATATAGCAAGTAACATGGAAATGGGGGTAAATATATCTTAGGTTTAGCATGCATGATGTTGGCCCATTCTGGCATACTTCTTCCAACTCAAATTTGCTCATTCTTTTAACAGTCCATAGTATAGTCATTATTCTTCACCAACACCACAATTCAAATGCATCCATTCTTCTGCAATCTTCCTCACTCATTGTACAGATTCCCTGTGCATCTGAGGGCACTGAAACTACCCTAACTTGGGAAAGGTGCACAATCTTCAGTAATAATGGATTGCAAAAGTAGAAGCATGACGGGCGCAAACATGGAAGTGATTGGGAGGATCGTGCAGGACTGGGTGGTGTTTCTGCTGTGAATCAGACCTAACTGGACAACACTTAACAAAGACAGGTTTATGGTAATCATCTTCAGTTCTAGGACAATGAATGTGTAATTTATTATTCAAGTAAATAATTATTCAAATATTTTAAAATGTACACAACACAGGAAGCCGAAGGAGCCCTGGTGGCAGAGTGATTAAGGAATTGGCTGGTAACTGAAAAGTGAGCAGTTCAGTCTCATCAGCTGCTCTGTGGGAGAAAAATGCGGAAATTAGCTTCCATAGTGATTGCAACCTTGGAAACCCTATGGGACTGTCGTACTCTCATCTGTAAGGTCACTGAGTCAGCATTGACTCCACAGTCACAGGTTTTGTTTTGTTTATTGGTTTTACAAGAAACTTCCCCTCTATTTAACAATTTTCCATTGATCTATGCACTAGACCTATGAGGGAAGAACTATGATAGGTACATAGGTGAGGAAACTGAAGACTGAGGAAATTGTTCCATAGCGAACAACTCAGTGGTAGGATTGATTTCCAACACAGGTAGATCTCACAGCAAAAGTTGTTCTCTGAAATGTCACACAATATTGCTTTTCAACACTACTGATTCCCATTCTCTAATTCCTAGGATTCCAATGGTGTCATCATTCTTATAAAGACTTCCTTAGTTGTCTGTTGTTATGTTAGAAATTGTCACAAATCCCATGAATTTAAACAACAACAACAACAATCTTTTGAGTTAATAAATTATAAGTTCTATACATCCAGCATCCCATGGCTAGGTTCTCTCTGCTTAGGGTATCAAAAACCTGAGATAAAGTTGTAGACTGGACTAAGTACTCCTCTGAAAATCGACTTCCAAGTTCATTCTTAAAAAAGTAGCAATACACTTTCAACACTTGGAAACAACACAAAAGATGCAGGAGCACTATATAAGAAAATAAGGATAATCATTTTTCACATGTACATAACTTATTTCAAAAAGGAAATCTTTCTTCTGAGAGCCTGGTATGATGATACACTAGTCTCATCCTACACCTCCCTACCCACACTTTTAAAGATCACCTTCCAAATAAAGCACTTACATTTAAATTCTTGTCTCATGACATTAGACATTTAGACTATATGTTTGCATTTATTTTGCTGGGAAAGAGTATGAACCTTACGAACCTTAAAACAGCAACAATAGACTTTGATCCCAACCATTGTGAAAATTTCACCTTAGTTTTCTTATCTGTAAAATGAGAACAAGATTGTGTACCTCATTGCATTAAAGGAGATAATGATTATAAGTAAACTTCCCTGCTCACAGAAAACCTCCAATAAAGTTTAATTCTTTTTTTTTTTCTTTTTGTAATCTTCCCTTCTAGTCATCCTAGTTTCCCAGGTCTGCCATAACAAATATCTCAATTTAGTTGACTTTCAAGAACAGAAATATATTTTCTCACTGTCCTGGGGGCTAGAAATCAAAATTCACAGTGTATATGTAGTAAGGAGAAGCTCTCTCTTTTTCTAATGTATACAGAAAGAGCCTTGTCTCTTTCAGCATCTGTAGCTACAAAGTATTATCATTATCCTCGTTTACTGAACTTTTGCATCTTTCTGAGCCTTGGTTTTCTCATCTAGTAAACGAGGGAAATAATAGTACTTTGCAGGGTGGTTGTGAGACTTAAATGACATGATACATATCAAATAGAGAATACATTCATGTTAACAATTACTATCCTATTCTTTCTTCCCTTAATTCAAAGTGCTGCTCGACAAGAATTCGAAGACAATTGGACAGGAACCTCACCTTTCATAAAATGGTAGCATGGATGATTGCACTTCACACTGGTAAGTTGATTAAGGCATTTTAGATTGCAAGGAAAACTTGGAGCCTCTGTTGCTAAATGCTTCTTGTAGGAGGCCAGACTTTATAGATAAATCAGGTTGACTATGCGGTGTATTTTTATTAAATTCAAAAGTCGTCAAACTTTCTGTCATTCCAATACTAGGATATGTAAGTTTAGGTCTTATCATGTTTCATCTTGAGAATATTCCTATAAAACTTAAACTGTGCCATGAGAAGAGTTGTTTCCTTTCCATTGTGAGGATTCTATTTTTATATCAAATAATGTTTCTAAATTCACATGGAAGTATTTATTCATTTAATAAAAATGTTTGGTCCGTATTTGACTTTGTTGATTTCTTACAGTAACTGCATAAGCACTTAAAAACACAAAACAATCTAATTGGCATCAAGTTAATTCCGACTCATAGTGACCCTGTAAGACAAGGTAGAACTGCCCCTGTGAGTTTCTGAAACTGTAACTGCTTTAAGGTGTCAAAAGCCAGGGTCTTTCCTTCTTGTGGTAGCTGGTGGTTTTGAACTTTGGACCTTGTGGATCATAGCCCAACTGGTAACAACTACACCACCGGGGGCTCCTCTAGAGCCCATAAAATGAAAAATCACTTATTAGAGGAAATGTCTCTATAATTGTTGTTGCTGTTAATTATCATTATTGTTTTCATTTGGGGGGGAGTAGTTGAACACTTGAAGTGTAAAGCAATAGAAGTAACTAGAAATTCAGAAAGAGAAAGAAACCTGTAGTTAGGGAAGTGGGGAACTCCTGAAAATAGTTGTTGGATAAGTTTGAAACGTTCTAGCCAGAGAGCTTGATGTATAGAGAGTGGGTATATTAGGGTGAAAGGAGGAGCTGTATCTGGGACCCTTATCAAATATCCATGGATTGGATTGCTAGACCATGGACATGCACAGTGGTGTTTACTGTGTTAAGAAGTTGTCCCTAGAAGGCTTGAATTATGTTTCCCTTCTTCTAACAGTGGAGCAGACAGACTGAGCTGTGGGAAGTGAGATCGTATAAAAGGAAATTTTTGATAAAATGTTATTAGAAAAACACCATAATGTACTGGTTAAAAAATGAATGCCAAATTTCCTAGACTTGTATCCCAACTACTACTTTCTAGTTTAGACTTTGGGAAAGGTTTTAAAGCAGCCTCAATCTCCTCCTTTATGAAATGAAGTGATTCTATTGTAGTTATTAGGTAGCGTTGACTCATATTGGACCCATAGCGATGGGAAATAGTGGGAAATAGTAGAACTAACTACATAGGATTTTCTAGGCTGTCATCTCTACAAAAGCAAGTCAATCACAAGCCCTTTCTCTACCCAATTAAAAAAATCACTGCTATAGAGTCGATTCTGACTCAGAGACCCCATAGGACAGAGCGCTTCATTTTGTTTTTAACAAGAACCATATTTACTGCCATTGGTTTATATTACCTTCTCTGAAGTTAATATCACAGTCAGGTGACTGGTGAATGCATTGACCATAGGCATACAATACCCAAGAGTCTTCTTGTTTATGTACAAAAGAGAGAGAGAATGAAAGCATACATAAGCACCCTCAGAGATTAAGACTATTTTGTAGAATCTGAGAACTTGGGTCTTTAGAATCACGTACTTCATCATTTGTAAAAACAAAACTTCACATTTTTACAAATGAGGAAACCACAGCTGGAGTGCTTATGTGTTGTGCACACAATCACAAGAGAGTTCTTCCTCAATTGTCTTGTCTCTCTGGTCCTGGATACCTAGTTCTTATTTGTAAGTGTCCTGGCTTCTGTGTACCTCTGAGACATATCATTGTGTCCAGCAGTACAGCAGAAAGGCTGTCATGCAATAAAAGTGTACACACATTTTACCCTCTTTGTTTCTCTTCTCTACCCTCTTTAGCTATTCATACTATTGCACATCTATTTAATGTGGAGTTTTGTGTGAACGCCCGTGTCAACAATTCAGATTCGTATTCAATAGCGCTCTCTGACATTGGAGATAAACCTGGTGAAACATATCTCAATTTTGCTCGCAAAAGAATCAAGGTAAGCTTTTCATTTGCTAATTCAGATGCTCCCTAAGCTGTTAAAACTAAAAGCTAGATGTCAGTGAGCAAAATGTTCTACTTTGAATAACAAAAATTTGACTAAACATCAGTGAATAAGATGTGTAGGTAATACGGATGTGGGAAGAGAGAAAAATCTCCACCACATTCTTGATCTTGTGTATGGAGAATCTAAACACGTTCTCCAGGTTTTAAGCTTACCTGTGAAAATGTGTCCAAGGAGTCTGGAATAACAGTAATCCTCAGCTCACCCAAGATGGTGTCCACCAGTCAAAGAAGGTCAGAAACACAAGTATAATAAAACAAAACTGAAGCAATCACTTCCTAAAGCAAGGGACCTAAAACCATGAGAAAGCCCAAGGTACCTCAGGAGAGTATTATAGACCCAGAATACAACCATACCCAAGGTTAATTGGGGGTGGGGCATGGAGTGGCAACCCAATGCCCATCTGTAGACAATTGGACATCCCCTCACAGAGGGGTCACAGGGAAGAGATGAGCCAGTCAGGGTGCAGTATAGCACTGATGAAACACACAACTTTCCTCTAGCTCTTTGGTGCTTCCTTCACCCCACTATCATGACCTCAGTTCTACTCTACAAATACAATTAGACCAGAGCATGCACACTGCTACTGATAAGAGGCCAAAACACAGGGAATCCAGGATAGATAAAACCATCAGGGCCAACAAGGAGAGTAGACATACCAGGAGGATTAGGGGAGGGTGGGGGGAGAAAGGGGAATTGGTCACAAGGATCAACTTAGAACCCACTCCCAGGGGTACAAATAACGGAAAAGTGGGTGAGGGGTGATGGAGGACGATGTAAGATATGGAAAAAATAATCTATAACTTATCAAGGGTCTGTGAGGGAGGGCAGGCGATGGAGGGATGGGGAGCTGATATCAGGGGCTCAAGTGGGAAGAGAATGCTTTGAAAATGATGATGGAGGCATATGTGCAAATGTGCTTGACACACTGGAAGAATGTTTGGATTGTGATAAGAGATGTAATAGCCCTCAATAAAAGCATTTAAAAAAGAAATAAACAAAAATAAAAAATAATACTAATAAAAGAAGGGCTTGTTAAAGAATTAAGGTTTGTGTTTAGGTGATCTTAAGGAAGAAAATATGAAGGGGTTCAAAAAGTTCATGGGAAAATAGCCTTATCATTCCATTTTTTTCACGCAGTTTTTGAAGCCCCTCTTATTTACTGCTCTGGCTTGGGCCAGGAATGGGGGGTGGGTGGGGGTGGAGTTCTATGACTGAGGATATTGATTTTTTTCTAGGCAATAGAAGGAATGGCATGGAGTAAATCATTGATAGATAATCAAGTAGCACTCAAGCATAGTTTTGGAGTGATTTCATTTCATCTTAATCCATCATGATTGCAATGTGACCTCTCCTGATTTTAGTGTTCGGTGAACTTGGTCATGTTATATAGGGATCTCCATGTGCTAAATAGTAATACCAGACCAGCCAGCAGCTTACACTTGTCAGGGGTACTCTTGTTCTTTCCTCCTTAGAACATCTTCCTGGTGGACTATATCTGCTAATTTTTGTTCCGTGAAAAGCATAGTGCACAGTGAGTAACTGAGAAATTCTCCAAGAGCAACAATCAATACATTCAGAGGCAAATATTTCTGTCCTTTCACCTTAAGAAGATGTGAGGTTGTCTATACTCAGAGAACAAACTCCAAATCATCTTTATGTGTTCAAGGACTCAGGAGAGTTAAATCACATATGTGTACACCAACTTCCAAACATTTTCCCTTGCATTTAGAAAAGACTACAAGGGGAAACTCTTATTGTTAGAAAGAATATTATCCTCTGAGTTACATGAGAAAAGCTTGCCTTGAGTAATTGTGGACAGAATTGAACTGAACTACAAGCAAAACAACACAACTTTTTTCTACAATATCTTGATTTTTTCCCCTTTATTTTTGTTCATTGTTTGTACAATGATATAAAAAGGTGGCAGTGTGAACATTCTAGGTATGCAGACACTACTGCACTCTTTCCTGCTTCCTATGGGTCACTTTTACTTTCTGTGCCACCTTCCCCCTTTCTGTATGCTTTTGCTTTCAATGGTCTGTACTTGTGTTTCTTCCTCAGAGGACTCTCCTGAGCCTACTAGTGTCATTTTGCCCATAAATTCAGAACTCTGGGAGAGTCTGAATAGTTAACTCTCCTTCGATCGATGAATGCAGGCCATGACAGCCAAGCTCCTTTACCTGGAGGCCGGACAAACTCTGAGGTGTGACTTACCCTCTGGAGTTCCCTTACAAGATCAAGCCTAAGCTAACCTCTATGCAACTGCTTGAAGTCATACCTTATGTGACTTTTTCCTTTTTCCTATCTTGGTCTCTATTCACATACCATTTTCCTTAAAGAACACCTTTTTATAAATCAGTTATCCATTAATACACTCCACATGGACTACTTTTGGGAAACTCCGCCTAAGCTGTTACATATGTCCATAATGCATGCCCTCTGGATGACACTAGAAAAGCACTGTGATCATTACTTCCAAATCAAAAGAAGAATGAACTTCAGACAATTTTAGGGCATCTTATGCTCAACTGATTTCCTTCCTTTGTTGTGGAAATTCACAGGGACAGTTCTACTCTGTTCTATAGGGTGGCTAGGAGTCAACATTGACTTGATGGCAGTGAATTTCGTGGCACAGATGGCGACACAGTGAGGGGCAAAATACAAAGTCAGTGAATTAAATGTACCAGTCACTCTGCAGGAGAAAGATGAAAGTGCATGCTACTGTAAAGATGTAAAGTCTTGGAAACGCAGAGGAGCATTCTAATCTTCCTATAGGGTTGCTTTGAGTCAGAATCAGTTCCATGACAATGAGTTTGCTTTTTTGGTTTGATGGCATCTCAAACATGTAAGCCTTAAAAAATAAACAATTCAGAAATATCAATTTCAATATGTATGGTGAAATTGATTATATATATACATATTTAAGAGTATCCAACGGGGACATGAGAATACCTCTTACCTTATATGCTAGACATGTTATAAATAAGTAGTTCTGCATATAAATTATGCATGCATGTGTTTATATTTCCTAGAACCCTGAAGGAGGTCTGTACGTGGCTGTGACTCTACTGGCAGGAATCACTGGAATTGTCATCACACTCTGTCTCATATTAATTATCACCTCCTCTACCAAAACTATCCGAAGATCTTACTTTGAAGTGTTTTGGTACACACACCATCTATTTGTGATCTTCTTCATTGGTCTTGCCATTCATGGAGCTCAGTGAGTGTTTAAATTCCAAGGCCAAGTACTTTTCAGCTCTAGTTTCTACATGTGATGCTGGGTTAGAGGCACAATGATCCACTTATGTGTATGTTGTCAACCTGATGACCAAGGTAATCTAAGGGGGCAGGGCAGTGGAGGTCAGCCCAATGGAAAAATTTAAGCACTACTTCACCTTCTTGCAGTTAATTTCTATTCAAGGTGCTGCTATTTATAGAAAGTGTGAAAACTAAACCAAAGTCTAAGTAGAAATGTCTTCTGTGACTTTCCAAATTAAGCACATTAATGATGAATCAGTTGAAGGGATTTATTGTAGTTCAATGAGTTTGATTTAGGGCAGCAATCACTTATTTCTTGCTTACTGAATATGGGAGTTAATCTCTAGCACTGTGGGGAATGCTTGGGAAAAAAACCCTACATGAGTATTACCTTCAAACATTCTATTATAATAAAGATAACATCGAACCTTTGTTGAGCACCTGTCCTATGTCAGACTCTGTGCTAATCCTCAAAATATGTACATGTTCTTATTACTCCCATTTTACAGACAAGGACCACAAATGAAACTCATTGCTATTGAATTGATTCCATTTCAAAGGGCCCTATAGGATAGAATAGAACTGCCCCAAAGACTTTGAAAGGCTGTAAATCTTTATGAAAGCAGACTGCAGCTTCTTTTTCCCCCCACGAGGCAGCTGCTGGGTTTGAACTACAAACCTTTCAATTAGCAATTGAATATTTTTAACCACTGTGCTACTAGGACTCCTCCAGACAAGGAAACCCCAAAACCAAACCATTGTCATCAAGTCAATTCAGACTCAAAGGGACCCATCAGACAGTTGAACTGCTCTTGTCCTTAAGGTTTCCAAGCCTGTAAATATTTATAGGATCAGACAGCTTCATTGTTGATGGTGGGTTTGCACTTTGGTCCTTGTGGTTAGCAGCCTAATTTACAATCCACTATGCCACAAAGTTCCTTAAAGACAAGGAAACTGTGTAGCCTATTAGCCAGTTGGTAAGTGACATGGTAGGTTTGGAGTCCAAAGGGTCTAAGGCAGGCTTTCATAAATGCTCTGATAGGACACACAGCACCTAGGTGTGTGGGTAAGAGAGTTTGCCTTAATAGGAGTCCTCTTTAATATAACGTTACTTTGTATATTGTTTTTTATTAGCTGATTGATCACACAGAGACAGAAATGGGCCTGGGGAAGTTCCCTACTGGGTGTGGGCTAGGGCTTGAGGAAGTAGCTGCTCAAAGCTCAATAATTCTCAGAGCCACAAGTCAAGTTGCCCTAGAGGAGGCCATGACCCGGTGTGAAAAGGGGAAGTGTGGGGAGAGACCACATTAGGCAAGCACCAGTGTGCTTTCTTGATCAGCTTGCTGATTCTGGTTCTTTTAGGATGATAATAATCTTTCTAAACATTAAAAAAAAAAGCACTAGACAAAAACCTTGTGAATACCTTAAAGCAAATGAGTGTCTCTAAAAGGGATTTCAGGTGCCCTAACTGCACTGTGGGTTAAGCATTGGACTGACTGCTAACTGCAAGATTGGTGCTTTCAATTCACAAGCTATACTTCAGGAGAAAGGTGAGGGAGGCTGCCTGCATTTAGAAAGTTTAAATCTCAGAAATTTTAGGGAGCAACTCTACTCTGTCCTAAAGGGTGACTCTGAGGTGGAGTTGACTTGATGACAGTGGGTTTTAATGGAATTTACCCGTGATCCCAGCTGTTTCAGAAAATTTTAGAAAACAGAAAGAATATCTTCCCCTCTCTAGCTTAGTAATAGTATTACTTTATGTTTGAGTAGTTTCACAGAAATGTATTGTCCTTTGGAGTAGGCAAAGGAGGTAATAGCTACCCCATTCATCATTTGAAGAGAATCTAATACACTAGTTAGGTGAGTGCTCACAGTCTCGTGGTTGGGTAAAGTCTAAATTGGAATTTGTCTCTAGGTTTTCTAATTCCTCATCCTAGCATTGAGAAATGAAGGCAATAATGAGATCATTTCCTTTTTATGTGAACTTGAACATTAAGAACTTGAATAGTTATCATTTGTTGAATATGATGTGTCTGACAATAAATCCTGGTGGGTTACATGTTGGACTGTTAACTGCAAGGTCAACAGTTGGAACTAACAACAACTCCATGGGAGAAAGTTAAAGCTGTCTTATCTCATAAAGATTCAGAAACCCCGAGGAGCAGTTCCACTCTGTCCTATAGGGCTTCTGTGAGTTGGAATCAATTCAATGGCAGCGAGTAGGTTTTTGTGTCTGCCATTTTAAAATCATGCATTTAATTACTAAGATAAATCTTTGATTACACTTATTTTTTTAAAAGAAGAAACAGATTTAAATTTTTTTTAATTTTAAAAGGTTAAGTAACTTGTCCAAGGCTACCTAACTAGTAAGTGGTAGAACTGAAATTTGAACTAAAGATTCTGATCCAGAATCTTTCCACCAAATCATTCTCCTTTAAGTTGCCTTGTTTCTCTAAACTTTGATGTTCCCATATGTAAAATGCAACTAGTAATACTTGCCTTTGAAACTTATTATGAAGGTTAGATGAGATGATTTTCATATAGTGCCTTGTGTTGACCTGACAAATAATAAGTGATCAATTCATGCCGCTGAGTCCATTAAAGCACTTATTGACCCTATATAGACCTTGTGAGACTATAAATCTTTATGGGAGCAGATAGCCTTGTATTTCTACCATGGAACAGCTAATGGGTTTGAACCTCTGACCTTGCTTTTAGTAGCCCAATACTTATCCCATAATAACGCTAAGACTCCCTCGGGGATCCAAAGGGATGATTAATTAGCTGGCATTAAAACATTCTCAGAATATACTAAATAGCATGATATATTGTAGATCTCCAAAACAAAATGTACAAAGAGACTTCTATGCTCCTTTTTATTATTAATTGTGAAGGCACTGTCATTTATGTGCTTCACAGTCAGAGATATGACTTCCTTGACTTTTTTCACCATTTCCTAATCCCCACTAAACACACTAGTGTTTTCTAACTTAATAGTTGCTCAGTTGATATTTATTGAATTGAGCAACTGGACTCTGGGCACTTCAGAAGATATGTCATCAATATCAATATCTATGAACAGTTCATATTCCCTCTGAAGCTAATTCTTAAATGGATTTTGACTTCTGGTTTAACCTAGACAGTTTTTGTACCCAAGTAAAGCAAGTCTGCTAAATCTGAGGGCTACTAAGCCTCATTGGGTTTATGTTAAGTCTCAAAGCTACTTGTATGGGGAGTATGCTTCTCACTGATGTTTAGTGTGTTTGAAATGCTGACCTTGAGGTTAGTAGTCAAACTGATAATCAAAATGTCACCTAAACCCATATTACTGATAACTCAGTCATGTCACCAGCACTCCATCAACCTACATCAAATTAAAAAAAAACTCACTGCCATTAAGTCAATTTAGACTCTTAGCAACCCTGTAAGACAGAGTAGAATTACCCCACTGGGTTTCCAAGGATAAATCTTTACAAGATCAGAGAGCCACCTCTTTTCACCTTGTGGGTTTGACCTGCTAACCTTCAGTTAAAAGCCCAGTGAGAAACCCAGTACACCATCAGGGTTCCTTCCACTTACTCCATTAGAGTATTTAAAATGTACCCAGAACCTTCAAATACAAAGAATTTAATTTCTTCCTACTAATGGCCTTGGATTTATAATTGCTCTCCAGACGAATTGTACGTGGACAGACGGAGGCGAGTTTGCAAGAACACAAACCACAGACATGTTATCAAAATATCTCAGACTGGGGGAAAATAAAGGACTGCCCAGTCCCACAATTCTCTGGGAACCCTCCCATGGTATGTATCATTGGTATTGTTGCTATTACAGTGTTATTATGGAAAATTTTCGACCTGTATCTAAGAAACACATCCAAATATCATCAAGTTGTGCATTACAAATACTATAGAACTGCTCGAAGTGAAAAAGCATCTCCAATTGGCAGGCAGTAATGTTTATTGCTTGCACCCCCGTGGAATTATGGGTTATGCTAACCACAAGGTCAGCAACTTGAAAACACCAGTTGCTCTGCGGAAGAAAGATGACGCTTTCGACTACCACAGTGATTGACAGTTTGGGAAACCCACAGCGGGTAGTTCTACTCTTCCTGCAGGGTTACTATGAGTCAACTTAACAATGAGCAGCTGAGCATTTCACTATTTATATGACCACAGCTCATGTACTTAGGGTTGCTATGAATTGGAGATGACTCAAGGACACTTTCAAACAACAATTCCTAGCACAGGAGTATTCTTCTAGATATAGCATGGTGTCTGAGGACTCAAAAGCTTTAAGCATCGTTGCCCATCATGAAAAGCCACCACACACATTAATGAACCATCCCACTAAGTGCGGGTGTTATATCAATAGCCAAAGGGAAAGAGGAACTGTATTTTCAGTCTTCCTATGGACTGGGGGAAAGAAAGCACATTTCTTCAATAGCAGCTGAAATCAGAATACCTTAACAGACATCTACTTCAATGGAGTGTTTGGGTTTCTCAGACTATTAGAGGCCACGTCCAAGCATTGGCTCCATTGAGTTGCATCGAATAGTGGTCCCCAGGAGGATACAGATAGATAATAGGAGACTTTTAAAAACTTGTCACATGAAAATGAAGGCCAGCAACATAAAAGTCCTGAGGCAAATATTCTTCATTCTTGCCTGGAGATGTAAAACATTTAGGTACTCCCAATTTTCTACGGTAAATTTCTGGGAGCAGGGACAGGGGGAATAGAACAGATCAAATGTAAGACTGTGGAAGGCATGTCCTGATTTAATTTGTAAAAATTCTGTTCTGAGAAATAATCACCTTTTAAAATAATATTCCCATTGGCTTCTAAAAAGTTTGGGTTCTTTGAGAATATAAATTATGAACTTAATTGATTGAGTACCAAGATGAAATTTTTTATCCTATATGGTTTTATATAGCTAAAAATGTTACAAAATATTGACAATATTTTGAAATACTGTGTATTTGCAAAAGGGAATGTGGATAAATCTTAAAATCTTTTTGTTTTTTCCCTCTCAACAAATGCACTGCAAAGTTTCCAGAACTTACCAGGATATTGGAGAAACAGCTAAATTCTTGCACAAAAATTTTGAACCTTTCAAGAGAAAGCATTTGCAATATTGCATTAAAAAATATGGAGTTGCTGAAATTCTGTCTTTTCTAGAAATGTTTATTCTGAAACCATCCTTGTTCTGTTCTAGGGTTATAGCAACAACTGTATTTCAACACTGAAAGGAAAACCCAGTCTTGTGGGTAGTTCCTCTTGGGAAAGTTTCATACTGTAAATATAGTTCCCTAATGTGACCAAGGAGAATATTCAATTTTATAGGCTCAAACATTTACTTTAATTTAAGATTACTGCCCATGTGCCAAGTGTTCTATTGTACAAGAAATTTGCAAATCTAATTTCAAAAATTGAAGCAAATCTACATACTGTAGATCCATTGGTTATTTATTTATTTATTTGTCTGTAGGAATCTTTTCTTTATTAGCTGCCATACCCTACCACACTCTTTTTAATTTTTGCTCTGATTACAGACTTGGAAATGGATAGTGGGTCCCATGTTCCTGTATCTTTGTGAGAGGTTGGTCCGGTTTTGGCGATCTCAACAGAAGGTGGTCATCACCAAGGTATTGGTTGGTGAAGGAATTGCTAGCAGTATCTATTTACATCATGGACTCAAGCATTCTATAGCATTGACTGCACGTCTTTTGAACCCATTTATTTTTTATTATATAGCCGAGCCAGACCTACAGTTTATTTCAAGGGCATTGCTTGAGAGTCAACTGGATATTTAAGACCTTATAACTAGGGAAACTTGAAGTTATGATTTTCTGTTGCAAAGAGAATTTAAGTACATTTGTGTGCGTGAAGGTGTGTGTACATGTGTGTATGTAGTGGAGAAGCATAGAGATAGCGTGTGGCTAGTTAAGAGTGGGTTGGTAGACAAAAAAAGAATGAGTTCAAAAAGATGATGATTCAATCTTAAAATATTAAGATTTCGCAAAACTTTGAGGACCAAGTGAATGCCTGGTTGAAGTTAAGATTATTTCCTACATCTTTTTCCTTGACTTTTTCTGTGCCTGATAGTTGAAGTGCCCCAAATCTCAAGCATATTAGTAACTAAGTGATATCTCAAACTGGGTCTCCTAACGCCAATTGTCCAATGTTTATATCTACTCTGCCATGACACTTTTCACCACAAAATAAATAAACATGCAACTAAATAAACATAAATAGAAATTCCTTCTTATAGTTTCAAGAAATACCAGGGAGGATTATTTATGCCAAAGACAATTTAATTCCATTCAACTTAGTTCTAAATGTAGTTACCAAAAGCTTATTCTGAATAATTTTTGTAACCCGTACACATTTTTCCTGTCCTGCAGGGTAGTTCTCTGTGGGCAGCTATGGAGAGTCACAGTAGTTTGCCCAACTGGAATAGGAAGTCTTGAAATGTAGAAAGCCACAACAGTTCTCTTTTTATGGTATTTATATTGTGTTATAAGAGAAATTTTACACATCAGCAAAATAAGTTGCCACAAAATTTCCCTTACTAGTCTACAAAAGACTAATCCAGAAAAATATTTCCCTTAAAAAAATTCCCAAGACAACTGTTTAACTGTAAAGAAAATAGATAATCATTTTCTCATATAAGCAAATATAAGAAATAAGGTGTTACCTAAAAGCTTTCCAGTGAGCATATTATCTAGCAGCACTTTTTATTTAGGTAAAATAGCCATGTCCATGGAGTACATTTAAAGGCTTAGCTACAGTGTATAGGGTTTCTTAGGCTGCAAATCTGTACAGGACCAGATAGCCTCATCTGTCTCCCATGAAGTGGCTGGGAGGTTTGAACTGCCAACCTTGTGGCTGTCCAATGTTTACTCTAGAGTGTCACAAGGACTCCAGTAAATATAATAGTCAATATAATTTTTAATTTTGGTTTTAAAATGAGGCTTTACAACTACTTTGTTTAGAGCAAAAATCGGAGTCCATTGTGGCTTTTTAATAAAGTACATATTTAAATAATAAATTCTAGAGATTTTGGGCAGTTTATATTACAAAGATTCCCATATTCTTTGACCGCCTCCCCTAAAGTAATATCATCCAGTTTAGGAATATATTATTTTGTTGTTGTTGTTTTCCTTGATTTCTTTAGATTAGTCCTCATTTAGACATATAAAGTTCCTTTAGGGAATATTAGGAATTATCAGAGAACAGATTATTATTTGCTATATTACAATGGAAATTCTTGAATATAACTTATTTTTTAAATTATGTAGTTATTCACCAGTTGATGGGCCTTTTGAATATTTTCCTCTTTTTTGTGTGCTATTGTGAATAAGCTGTTATGACTACTCAATAAATATCAATGAGATGGTGTACTCCCCAGGTAAGAGGAAATGTAGGCCCAAAGCAAGGAATCAGACATATTCAAGATATGATTCAGGACAAAGATAAACCAACATGATCAGGCTTAGTTTGGGATCTCCTTCTGCCCAACTGCTAAGTCCTTCACTCATCCCCTAAGGCTTGAGGAAAGAGTTCAGCAGGAAATTATAATTATTTTTCTATTTTGAGCACTTTCCTTGAAAAAAAAAGGGAAAAAACTACAATAGGCTCATTCCGAGACAAAAAATTTAATGCAGAAAATGTATTGGGGGACATGGTCTCAAGAAACGAACTAGAGAGGGCATCACAAAGAGAGAGAGAGAGAGAGAGAGAGAGAGAGAGAGAGAGAGAGAGAGAGAGAGAAAAGAAAGAAGACAGGTCCTTAATGTTTACTAGGTCTTTCCCTGGTGGAGGGAGGCAGGAAATGAGTGAGAAATCATTTTAATAAATGTTGGCAAGCATTTCCAGAACTGATAATTGGGGAGAAAGAGATGCTGGCCCTCATTGTGGTTGGAACTACAACCTTAGTTACTCCTGTGAGGAGTGCTGGGTTGGAAGGACCCCTCAGAGTTCCCCCAAGTTGCGGAGATGAGGCCAAGTCTCTGTACCCCTTTATCAGCCATCCATTGACCATTGGCTTCCATGGACAGCGGTTCTAAGTAGATGCTAGATGTGCTAGAGGAACTGTTATATTCAACCTGAAAAAGAGATCTGGGCCATGACATCTTAGTTCAGCCTTCTGATATGTAAGAACCCAGAAAAGACAAATATTTGGGAAATTTGTAGTTTCCAAGGACATGTTTTGTTCCATAGGTAGTGACGCACCCTTTCAAAACTATCGAGCTCCAGATGAGGAAGAAAGGGTTCAAGATGGAGGTGGGACAATATATATTTGTCAAATGCCCCAAAGTATCCAGGCTGGAGTGGCATCCCTTCACACTTACGTCCGCCCCTGAGGAAGACTTCTTTAGCATCCATATCCGAATTGTTGGCGACTGGACGGAAGGACTGTTCAACGCCTGTGGCTGTGATAAGCAGGAGTTTCAAGATGCCTGGAAACTACCTAAGTGAGTACAAAATGCACATTTCATAGGTACATAAGTCTAGGTGAAATGGCACTATCACCTTTTCCAGCATATCTTACTGCTCTATCACTTAAGAGTTTGATGAAATACACCAGCTCTAAGAAAATAAATATCATCCCTGTGTTCTGCGTTTTATATGTTGTGTGTTGTTTTCCCTATATTTATAATTTGCATGAAATGTAAAATATTTTAATCCAGTATTAGTAATGAATACCCCAAAACTCCTTTAATAATATACTGGTCAAGGGAAAGGTGTATCAACTTTTTCTAACAAAACAATTGTGTATCTAAGATATTTTTAAGTGAAACTGGCATAAATTCTTTGAAGGTAAATTCCATATATTAATTAATTCTCCGTTGCCTCCTACTCCATACATATCTAATATTGTTGAGTGAGTCAATTAAAAACAAATGAAAAATGAGGAAGTATATCTGTAACATATCATGATGTAGGAATTTATTGCTTCTTTGTGAAAAGTGAGTAGGAATTTCAAAGGACAGTTGCCCTGACAGGAGATACAGGTGTATGTCTGTGTGTGTGCATATGTGAAAAAGGGCAAGAAGAATAGAGGGGGAAAGAAAGAAAAAGCGAGAGAGAGAGAATGACCTGGACTGCGTTACCAAATGTTTAGTTACCTGAAAGTTTCTCTTACTACTAACCCCATGCTTACAGTAAGTTGATTAATTGAAAGCTAGATTATAGAGGCACCCTATAGACACATTGTTCCAGTTTGAATTGGTATGTTCAACATTCCCCAGTGCAGTGATTTGAGCTCTACCAGTTTGGAACAAGAAGATATCGTTGCAATTACTTCTTCCTCCACTTCCTTCCAGGATAGCGGTAGATGGACCTTTTGGGACAGCCAGTGAAGATGTGTTCAGCTATGAGGTGGTGATGTTAGTGGGAGCAGGGATTGGGGTCACCCCCTTTGCATCTATTCTCAAGTCAGTCTGGTACAAATATTGCAACAATGCCATCAATCTACGTCTCAAAAAGGTAGGTTTCTCCCTTTTACAGAGGGCATGGAGACTCAGTGTAGGCCTGAGGAAGTCTTTAGGGTGCATGTTGGCAGAGACTCTGGAAAGTGAAGGAAGTACTTCCATAAACGCAGTGTACTCCTAAAAGGGTAATTTGATATGGTCAATGTGCTTCTCTATAAGCAGGCCTATTTCTGAAAATAAAATATATGCATCGCATCATTAGAAATTTGGAAGAAAAACTGCAAAAAAAAAAAAGGATTCAAATTTTCAGCCCAATAGTTCTTATTTTTGTATATTTGTTGTTGGGTGCTATCAAGTCGGTTTCAACTCATAGTGACCCTAGGCACAACCGAATTTTCCCACATGCTTCTAGAATGTTGTCATTACTGAGCTTGTGTTTTACTGCATTTCATGCTTTGCTTTTTTAATCTGTTATAATAAGCAATTTTCTGTTTCATGACAGGCTTCATAATGATCATTATAATCATTTCAAATTTTTCCACTGAGAAAATAATGAATTTTTTTTTCTACCATTGTTATATTAGATATTGAGAATTATTCAACTTCCACCCCTTAATATTATTTGTGAGGGGAAGTAGACAGAGGACTTTCCTTCCATGAATCTCTTATTTTCTTGGGATAAATTAAATTCCCTGGGGAATTTTTTGCTGTTGTT
Organism: Echinops telfairi; assembly: GCF_000313985.2. Lineage (NCBI taxonomy): Eukaryota > Metazoa > Chordata > Mammalia > Afrosoricida > Tenrecidae > Echinops > Echinops telfairi. The sequence goes on from NW_022103923.1 coordinate 860,763, forward strand.
TTTACATGTAAATTTGATTTCATCATCTAATAAAGGACACCAATATTAAACCTTGAGTCATTCTAATAACTGTAAAGATAAGCCCTCATCAGAACACTGAATATGCCTGGAGGTTTCATTCTCCCCTTTTAATGCTTTTCAATATGGAGGAAGAGAAGGCAGAAATAATTTTTCCCACCTATGAACTCTTGAATGTCTGGCAGTAGCAGGCAAAGAAGGAGTCCCATGACAGCCATGATTCACCTAGATCTCATTGCCTTTCTGAGAGGAAGCCAGGGATTATAGACTAGCAAGAGGGAAAGTGGATAGGACTAATGGTGGTTTGGGATTGTTTTGCATGCTTGTTTGTTTTTTTATGCTATGTATTTCCAATACAAGCTATATCTTTACTGCTATGCCTGTGTGGAAAAGAGAGAAGATTCATGGAGCCCTGCCAGTGCAGTGGCTAATTAAAAGTTGGTGGTTCAAACCCTCTAGCAGTTCCTTAGGGGAAAGAAAAGGGTGTCAGATATCATAGAGATTTAGACTCTGAAACCCTATGGAGAAGTTCGGTGTCCTAGAGGGGAACTATTAGTCAGAATTTACTTGATGGCAGTGGCTCTGGTTTTGATTGAAGCAGCAGAAAGAAGTTGTGCGGGTGGAGGTGAGGAATCCATATGTCAATGTTTATATACCTATCAAAATTGAATCTGCTTCATGGTCCATTCTTCTTTCAGATCTACTTCTACTGGCTGTGTCGGGACACACATGCCTTTGAATGGTTTGCAGATCTACTGCAGCTACTGGAGACTCAGATGCAGGAAAGGAACAATGCAGACTTCCTTAGTTACAACATCTACCTCACTGGGTGGGATGAATCTCAGGTGAGGACAAGCTCCTATGTGTCAACTCCTTGTTGAGCCCAGAGCAAACCAACTTTCCCTTGGTTATTGGTGTGTTTTGTTTTGGTCTTTTTTCCCAACGACAGTTGATGAGTTTGGGTAATCCAGCATTCAATCATTGTCCCCACATATCTAGACTGTACTGTTGGGATTCGATTCAAAATTAGTATCTGAAATAGATGGAAGCTAAGGAGCCTGTTGTTGCCATGGAGTTCATTCCAACACACAGAAACCACATGTGTGCAGGGTTTTCAAGGCTCTGCCCTTTCGGAAGCAGATGATCAGATCTATTCTTCTTAGGAAGCTTTTTGTTTGTTTGTTTGTTTCTCATTTCTGTTTTTTAAATTTTTTT
>NW_022103923.1:862956-878941 GCF_000313985.2 Echinops telfairi
TGATCACACAGGCTGGTGTGCTTCTGAGCTAGATGGCCACTTGTTTACCTTCAAGCTTTTAAGACCTCAGATGCTGTATCTTTTGATAGCCGGGCACCAAGTGGATTTGAAACAATAACATTTGAGATAGTAATCAAAAGTCTAACCATCTGTGTCATTGAGGGACTGAGGAATTGAAACTATGGCTTTGATTTTATTAGAGCAACGTGCCTACCAGGGGTCTCCAACCAGGTACTCAAGATGAATTTGCACTGTAAATAATAATGAACAATAGTTATTAAATATAAATTATATTTCAGGTATTATCCTTAGTATTTATACAGATTATCTAAGCTCAAGAAGAAGATTTTGTCACTGTATCACCTCTGCAGGAAGACCTTTGGCTCTTCTGAACTACTCTTGGGTGATCTTTATGTGCTTGGCATCTGTCTTCTGCCACCAATGATTCCTCGCTTACTTGCTTAAACTTTTATATCTTACAAGAAATCTCCTTTGACTAAAGACACCTATACTAATTCTGTGCCATTAACACAACATAGCTAATCCATTCCCAAATGGGATTGTAACCCAAGATTTGAACTTGTGAATTACAACTCACATTTTGGAGGCACAATTCAATCCAGACCATTCCACTCTTTGGTCCTGAAAAATTCCTTTTCCCTGCAACATGCAAAACACATTTACCTAATCACATAATCCCCAAAGGCTTCATTCATCTCCAAGTCCAAAATCTCATCTTCCAAAGCATCTCAATCAAATAATAGTAAGATCGTATTGGGGTAAAATTTGTCTTCATCTGTCAACCTCTAAAATACAGAATACAAGTTTCCACTTTTCTAAATATAAGAGACTTCAATATGTTCTTGAAAAAATGGAATTGAAAGATAATGGAACTTTTCCATGAACTTTTTTGAAGTCCCCTTGAACAGTGATGAAACAGACACAAGGTAGACCTTCCCATTACAAACAGATGAAATTGGAGAGAAAGAAGCGATAGCAAGAACCCAGTAAGACTAAAACCTCCGAAGAAAAGTTTGCATTAGCCCTCAAGGCTTGAAAATAATCCTCTTTTATCAGGCTAGATGACAATGGCGTCACCCTTTACACTCTGGATGCTGGCCTTGCCCTTTGGATTCTGACTGGAGGCTACTTAGACCTGGGCATAAGCTCTGACTTCCATGCCCACTGGGTCAACAACTCTACTTCTACTTCCTCTACTCCTTCTACTGTACTTGGCTCCCTTGACTTTGGGCTAGTCCATCTAAGTGGTTACTCTAGTCCCTAAGCTCCAGCAGTCCTTGTTCTTCTACCCTTTGGACATGGAAGCCCAACTACTTTGAGAAGTGATCCTACCACTCTGATGCAACTTAAAAGCAGCCTCACACTCTGTAATTGAGTTGTCAAAGATCTGACTCTTAAAAGCCTAAAAGCAAGTAGTCTCACCTTTGAGATCCAAGAGACTGTGTTCCTCCCATTGAAGCCAAGTAGGCCTTTCATTTGCAATCCCTTTGAAGTTTTACTGATCTCTAAGATACTGCAGGTAGGACAGCAGATGGAGTTCACTTGGCCTGTTTCCTGTCTGTAGAATCCCAAGAGGCAGAGTTCTTTCCCTTTGTTCTTTCATTGTCCCCATATCTAAACTAATAGCTTATCTGCTGTGGTAATTATGTACTTCAGTTACAGGCTTAATCACGTTAACAAAGGATTGTACAGCCACATTCTTGCTAAAAATTCTAGGACATATGTCCTTAGTTTGTATGACAGAATTTCCAAATCCTTAAAGTTTTTTTTTTTCCATTTTGCGCAGTTCATTTTAAGTTTATCTTTTCCCTCTCTTATTTTACTATAAAAGGAGCAACATTGCATTTCCTTTTAAGATTTTGCTTAGAAACTCATCAGCCAGATACCCAAATTCATCACTTTTAAGCTCTACTTTCCACCACATATTTGAACATGGTTCAGACAAATTGTCACTCTATAAAAAGCAATACCCTTCTTCCATTATCCAATTACAGGTTGATTATTTTCTTTTAAAACTTCACCAGAAACATATTTAGCATTCACATTTCTGGCAACATTCTAATGCCGATGCCATGTGTATTCTATAAGATGATTTATAGCTTTCCTCATTTCCCTCTGAGCCCTCATCAGAATCGTATTTGACATTCATAAGTCTACCAACAATCTCTTCAGGACAATCCAAGATTTTATTATTTGGCACCTTAAAAGTCTTTCAGCCTCTACTCATTACCTAATTCCAAAACTACATTCACATTTTATGTCTCTGTTAGAGCAGCACTATGAAATTCTTACTTTTCTTGTGCTGCTATAGCAAAAATACCACCAGTGGATGCCTTTAGCAAACAGAAACTCATTTTCTCATAGTTTAAGAGGCTAGAAGTCTGAATTAAGGGTGCTGGCTTTAGGGTAAGGCTTTCTCTCTCTGTCAACTGTTGAGAAAAGGTCCTTTACTCTTCTGAGCTTATGCTCCTAGGAAATCTTCCTGAACTTGGCATGTCTCTTCCAGTAGCTTCCTGATTCAAGACATGCCCTGCACTAATCCTGATTCATTAGCAGAACTATCACTACAGTCTTTGATGTTGTTAGGTGCTATGGAATCAATGAGGATTCATAATGACACGCTGTGCACAACAGAATAGAACACTGCCTGGTCCTGTGTCATCTTCACAATTGTTAGGTTTGAGTCCATTGTTGCTGCATGAAAGTTAGGATTGATGACACAGATTCTGAGGGATGACACAATGCAATATATAATAAGTGATGATAGTATAGGTGTGTACATGTGAATATATATGAGGGGGCTCCAAAAATTTCATAGAAAAATTGAATTGAAAAATGATGGAACGTTCCTAGAACTTTTTGAAGCCTATATAAGTGCATGTATTTAAATATATATATGAACATATACACAGATGAATATATATATGCAATGTGCTTTCAGAAATGTTTGAAACCATTACTGTAGTAGCATAAGCTCAACTAGGGGTGATATAACTCTTTTAAGGAAACACTTAGCAGTGTCTGGAGACACTTTTGGTTGCTACAACTCGGGAAAGGTTGCTATTGGATGCTACTAGGTAGAGGCTAAGAATGCTGTTAACATGCTACAATTCACAAGACAGTCAGTCCCCACACCCAAGGATGATTCAGGTCTACATGTCAAAAGTCCTAAGACTGAGAAACCCAGACACAAATGAATAATTCCTAGAATGGTACCTTAAGGACTTGGCCTGGAAACAGTCATCCTGCGTAAGAAACTAAGAAAAAGAAAATATCTTCCTAATTCATTTCCAGCATCTCAGTGGGCCTCACTCAGACTTTGGCTCCACAATCCTGGATGAGTGTGCCATAGTTGTGAAGTCTAATTTCTCATTTGGTTTTGGGCTCATTGTTTGTCTTGGATACTCCAAGTCGTAGGGTGAGTCTTGTAGCATATGTAGGTTCAGGGATGCATGACTATAGAATTATTGCATCAGAGAGAAAGTGGTTTTAAAAGCAAAGCAAAACACTTGATAAAAGTGTACTTAGGAAAACATTTTTAATGCAATGTGACTTTTCAAAGTTTTGTTATTTTTACAAAGCCAGACATTTTAAAAGGTAAATTTATTTGCATTAAAAAATAATTGTTTTGCTCGGTAAGACTAGTCACTGCAACATTGCTAAAGCAGAATAAATAAATGGTTCTAAACCTCCTCCATCTGATTCAAATTACTTATAAATAATTAACCACTTTTATGAAAAGCACCTGTTGTGTAAACTGAGGCATATTAGAGTGGTAGCAGAACAACAAAATGTATCTATATGTGTATATATGCTTTCATAAACATGTGTGCTAACAAACACACACACACAGAAGGAATAATATTAGACTTGGCTTGGTATTACTAAAATATGAGTGCATTTTAATCTATGATTGTTTTGTTCTTAATGGTTCTCATAAAATATTGCAAGTATATTAGGATTAGGAGGAAAAAGTACAGATGTAGATCAGAGAGGGAAAACAAAGAATTTAAATCCTAATCACACATAAACTAGTACGAGTTGCCATCAAGCCAATTCTAATTCATAACAACCCTATGTGTTGCAGAACAGAACTATAATTGAGGGGTTTTCAAGGTCCATAGGATGCAGATAAGCAGTCCTATTATTCTGAGGCACCTATGGGTGGAACAAACCACCAACTTTTATTTTATTCTATTTTTATTAGCAGTCATTTTATTGGGGGGTTCTTACAAATCTTTTAACAATCCATCATTCGGTTACATTAAGCACACTTGTACATATGTTGCCATCATTATTACGGAAACATTTTCTTTCTACTTGAGCCCTTGGTAGCAGCTCCTCTTATTTCCCCTCCCTCGCCCACCCTCTCACCCTAGTGAATCCTTGATCAATTATATATCATTATTATTGTTATTTTGTATCTCACACCATCTGCTGTCTTCTTTCACCCTTATTTCTGTTTTCATCCCCCTCAGGGTGGGGAAGGAAATATATAACCAACCTTGTGATCAGTTCCCCCTCCTCCCCTCTCCTCCCTCTACCATCATGGTATTGCTTCAGGAACTACTGTTCCTGAAGGGTTTATCTGTCATGGATTCCATGTGTCGAGAGCTCTTATATTTGTGTACTCCAGACTAGCCGGATTTGTAAGGTAGAACAGGATCATGATAGTGGGGGCAGGAAGCATTCAGGAACTAGAGGAATGTTGTATGTTTCGTTGATGCTATACTGCGCCATGATTGAATTGTTCCTTCCTTGTGACCCTTCTGTGAGGGGATGTCCAATTGCCTACAGATCAAATTTGGGTCTCCACTCCCCCCACCCCCCTTATTCACATCTATGCAATTGTTTTGGATCTTTTGATACCTGATATGTGATCCTGCGGACACCTCATGATCACACAGGCTGCTGTGCTTCCTCCATAAGGACTTTGTTGCTCCCTGCTAGATGGCAACTTGTTTAACATCAAGCCTTTAAGACCTAAGACACTGTATCTGTGATAGCCGGGCACCAGGCACTTTCTTTACCACAATTGCTAATGCACCAGTTTTGTCTCCAGTGATTGGTGTTGGGAAGGTCAGTATCAAAGAGTGCTAGACTATTAGAACAAACTGTTCTTGAGTTTAGAGAGGCCCTGAATAGAGTCCCAAAGTCAGTCTGCTATCTTAATACTTAACATATGAATATATGTACATTAACCTATAACCCTATCTTTATAAATTAATATATTTACGTATATACATGCCTATAGCTATACCTCTATAAATAGCTTTTTGACTCCTAGTTCTTTTCTCTGTTTTCTTTCACCTTCCTCCTGTCCCACTATCATGCTCACCCTCCACTTGGCTCTCAGTAATCCCTCTCAGATACATTGCATTCGGTCAATCCCCACCAGACATTCTCCATCCTCCTTTTCATCAATTTTAGATCTCTTGTTATTTCCTTGTTCCTGAGTTTGTTGGCTCCCCACTCCCCCTCCCAACCCCCTCCTCTCCCATGTCCCATGGAAACACCAGTCCTGTTATTTTCTCCTCGGGATTGTTTATCCTACCTATCTTATATAGGTAGACAAAGTGAAAGAATGAAAAGAAGAAGAAAAAAGGCTACAAATAGTTCCAGATCTTTCTGCTGACCCTTACAAATGTTTTCCAATTGGGTGTGATGAGGTGCTAAGCCCTTTCCCCTAAGTCAAAAGTCTATTTTCAGAATTCCTGGGGGGCTTTGTTACTTTGCTCCCCTTGCTGCCCTGTTGTATGTACTGTACTCCCTTCGAGTATTGCCCCACTGTGTGTAGGACAGACCAGTTACACTTTCCGCAGTGTCTCCAGTACTGCCCCCCATAGTGCTATGTGTCAGTGAGGGGACTTAGTGTCTCATGACGGGGCCTTTCTTTGTACTGGCTGCTCCAAACAGGAGTGTCATCCCTGGGGCTTGGTGGGCCATGATGAGGTTCTCTATCTATCATCTATCTATCTATCTATCTATCTATCTATCTATCTATCTATCTATCTATCTATCATCTATCTATCAATCATCTATCATCTATCTATCTATCTATCTCTCCCTATTAGTTTACATCCTCTCTGTTAGTTTGCTGCTCCATGTCAGTATGTTTTCTCAAGCCCTGGCCCTATGGGATTATGTGTGGTCTCTCTCTCCCTTTACTGTGGAAACATAATGCCCTCCATGTGGGTGGATTAGTGCACTATTCCCCCACCACCCGCATCTTTTTTCTCTCTCTTTTTTTAACCTCCTTTTCAGCTAGATGTCATTTGCATCCTTGGGTTAGGCCTGGCCCTGCCAAAGTGCCTGGACATCAAGCCAGGATTTATGCATTAAGTAGCTTATCCTCTATGCCTATTGTACTTTTTGAACTTGCCTCAGTGGACACATGTTTTACTTGTCCTTTGTGCATGGCTAACTTCACTTAGAATAATTTTCTATAACTCTTTCAATGAAACAATGTGCTCCATGCATTCATCACTACTTTGTAGGACTGCATAGTACTCCATTGTAAGTATATACCAGAAAAATATTTTAATTAGTAAATCATTTTATTGGGGGCTCTTACAGCTCTTAAAACAATCCATACACCAATTATATCAAACATATTTGCACATATGTTGCCATCTTCATTTTCAAAAGATTTTATTTCTGCTTGAGCCGTTGGTATCAGCTCCCTTCCCCACCCTCCCACCTTCGTGGACCCATGATAAATTATAAATTATTATTTTCATATTATTGATCAGGAACATTTTCTCATATGATTATTGGCCATTTGGATTTCCACCCTTATGAAACTTCTGTTCAGGTCTTTTGTCCACCTGCTCAGTGGGCTATTTCTTTTTTTCTTGTTATTGACTAGCAGAATATTGTAGATTTTAATATTAAGCCCTTTTTTCTTATGTGTCATTGCTAAAGATGTTTTCTCAGTCTGTGGGCTCTCTTATTACTCTCTTGGAGAAGTCTTTCAATCTACACAGGTGTTTTATCTTCAGTATATTTCAATTGTCAATTTGTGTTTCCTCTTTATTTGTGTCCTTCCCTATTTCCAGTAGCCTGTGTATTCCATATGCCAAAGTTCTTAGGTCTGTCCTGATCCCCTCGTTGATGGCCCTAAGAGTTTGGGGTTTTACCTCGAGGTCTGTGATCCACCTTGACTTTATTTTTGTGCATGGAGTGGAGTGAAGATTTTGTTTCATTTTTTCTGCAGGTAGATATCTATTTTTCCAAGCACCACTTGTTGAAGAGGGCATCTGCTTCCATTTGATATTTTGGGGGCCCTTATCGAAGATTACTTGTCTGTACACTGATGCTTTCATTTCTGGATTTTCTGTTATTTTCCACTGGTCTGATCATCTGTCGTTATACTGGTACCTCCCTGTTTTCACCACTATGGCTGTATAATAGCCCTCCTACTTTATCCTTCTTCTTGAGGAGTTCTCTGCTAATTCTGGGTTCCTTCCCTCTCCACGTGAGGTGGTAGTCAATTTTTCCAATTCTTTTTTAAAAGATGCTGTAATTTGTATCAGGATAATGTTAAATTTATATAGTGCCTTGGGTTGGATTGATATATTTACTATATTGAGTCTTCTGATCCATGAGCATGGGATATTTTTCCATTTGTGGAGGTCACTTTTGGTTTCTTGTAATACTATATTTTTCCTCTTAGAAATATTTTGGGGTTTTGGTTAGATATATCCTTAGATATTTCAATTTGTGCTTGGATATTGTGAAGGGTACTACCTTTTTGATCTCCTCTTCCATTGACTCATCTGGTATATATAGCAGTCCAATAAACTTCTGTTTGTTGATCTTATATCCTGCCACTCTGCCATATTCCTCGATCACTTCCAGCACTCCTCTTGTGGAGGTTTTGGGGTTTTCAATATATAAAATCATATCATCGGAGAATAACTATAGTTTCATCTCCTCTTTCCCCAGATGAGTTCATTCAATGTCTTTATTTTGCCTTACGCTGTTAGCTAGGACTACCAGTATCATGTTAAATGAAAGAGGGAGAAAGGAGATTTTTGTCTGGTCCCATTTTGCAGTGGGAATGTTTTCATCTTTTCTCTATTGATTATTACATTGCCTGTTGGTTTTCCATATATGGCTTGTAGTATATTGAGGATTTTTCCTCCCATTCCTATCTTATTGAGTGTCTTAAACAGAAATGGGTATTAGATGTCAAGTGCTTTTTCTGCTCTATCGATATTATCATGTGCTTCTTATCTTTTTTCTTGTCAAGATGGTGAATAATGTTGATGGACTGTCAGATGTTGAATCATCCCTGAATCCCTGAAATAAATCCTACCTGATCATGATAAATTGTTAGTTTTATACAGTTTTGTATTCAATTGGCTAAAATTTTGTTAAGGATTTTTGCATTGATGTTCTTTAGAGATATCGGTCTGTAGTTCTTAATCTTGTAGGATCCTTGCCCTCTTTAGGTATCAGTGTTATACTAGCTTCAGAGAAAGAGTTTGGGAGTTTGCTGTTCTTTTGTATGCTCTGGAAGAGTTTGTGTAGGATTGGTGTCAGTTCTTTGCTGAATGTGTGGTAGAATTCTCCTGTGAAGCTGTCTGATCCAGGGGATGTTTTAGTTGGCAGTCCCTTGATAATCTTATTTGTTTCTTCTATTGCTATGGATCTTTTAATGTTCTTGATGTCTTTAAGGTTCTTGATGTCTTTATGGGATAATTTAGAGAGGGATTGTTAATCCAAATATTTGTCCATGTCTTTTAAGTTGTTAAATTCATTGGAGCACAGGCCTTCATGTTACTGTGTAATTAATTTCTTGATCTCAAGAGAATCTGCTGTAATTTCTCCTGTTTCATCCCTCATCTTGGCTACTGATGTTTGCTAGTTCCTTTCTTTGGTTTGGGTTGTCAACAGTCTATTGATTTTGTTAATCCTGTCAAAGAACTGGCTTTTTGCTGCATTGTTTAAAAAAATTTTTTTGCATTGTTTTCTTGTTTTTCCACTCGTTTTTCTCTGCCTTGATTTTTATCATTTCTTTTGCTATTAGTAGGATTATCCTGTTGACTCTGCTCTAATTCCTGGAGGCTTTGTGACTGCGTATTATTCATAAGTCTCTATTCCTTTTACACCTGTGTATTCATCACTATCAAGCTTCCTCTGATAACTGCTTTTTCTGTGTCCCAAAAGTTTGGGTATGTTGTATTCTTGTACTCATTGGTTTCTAAAAACTTCCTAATTTCATTTCTACTCTGAACAGTACCCATTCGTTTTACAGTAGGGAATTATTCATATCCAATCATTTCCCCTTGCTTTTTAACTGTCCTTTTGTTGATTTCCAGTCTTATTGCATAGTGGTCTGTGAGGGAAGTCTGGGTGATCTGTAAATGCTTGAATTTACTCAGGTTAGACTTGCACCTCAACATGTAGTCTATCTTTGAGTATTGACATGTGTGCTTGAAAAGAATGTCATTTTTTTGCATTTGGGTAAAGAGCTCTAAAAATGTCTATTAGGTCATGTTGTCTAATTGTACAGTTTAGTTCTGTGACTTCCTTGTTAAGCTTCTTTCCCGGTGATCTATCGTTCACTGAGAACAGTGAATTGTATTAAAGTCACCTACTATGATTGTTGAGCCTGTGGTTTCTTTTTCTATCTTTTGTAGCGTTTGATTGATGGATTTTGCTGGTCCCTCATTGGGCGCCTATATATTTATTATGTTCACTCATTCTTGGTCTACTGATCCCTTGAGTATTATCTCTTGTTATGGCTTGCACCTGCAGATAAGTTTTGTCAGAGATTAGGATTGCAGCCCATGCTTTCTTTGAATTGCTGTTTGTTTGGTAAATTCTTTGCAAGGCTTTAATTCCAAACCTATTTTTATCTGAGTTTGACATATGTCTCTTGTAGACAAAAGATAGATGGGTTATGTTTTATAGGTCAGTCTGCTAGTAACTGTCTTTTAATGGTTGAGTTAAGTCCATTGACATTCAGTTATTACATCCATCTGAAACCACAAACTTTTATGTTAGTATTTGAGCACTTTAAACATTTGTACCACCTGGGAACTCATACTCACACTTCAAAGATTAGCTCAGATGATGTTCCCTTGCAACTTTCCTGTATCCTCCTACTCCACCTCATTTCTTTGTACTCATTAGGGAATGTTTGCCTGTTCAATGGCATTAATCACACTCTAATCCTTTGTTCTAGATTGTAAACTGCATGAGAGAGAACCAGTTGACACATTCTTTTAAAAAAACACAGCTTAACTGAGGTATAATTTGCATACTGTACAATTCACCTATTTACCATATGCAAGTCAATGTGTTCTTTTAGTATCTCCACAGCTATGGATCCATCACCACAATGTCAGAACATTTTCATCACCCCAAAAAGAATCTCCCTATCCAATAGTAGTATCTTTCCACTTCTCCACACCACCTACATGTAGAAAACCACTGATTTACTTTTCATATGTCATTTTTGATACTAAATTCTATCACTTTTCAAAATGTCTTTAATGTTTATATTTATGTTGTAGCATGCATTAATACATCATTCTTTTTTGCAGGTGAACAATATTTCATTATATGGCTATACCAGCTATTATTTATCATTTAATGGACATGCTGATTGTTTCTACCCTTTGGCTATTATAAACTATGCTGTTATGAATATTTTGTTTGAAAACTGTTTTACAATTAAAAATATATTTCTAGGTGTCGGATTTCTGGATTATATACTAACTTTATGCTGAGCTATTTGAGAAACTTCTAGCATGTTTAGTTTGTTCATCTTTGTTTGCCTTCAAGTTGTTTATTATGATGCCCTTTTCTGAATGTTTGCTGTTGTTAAGAGTGGATAATGAGAGCTTAGTTTTATGAGACATATAATTACATCTGTGTATGTTTTTACAGCATGTCTCATTTTTGTGAATTGATTTCCTCTCCTGCAGGCTAACCACTTTGCTGTGCACCATGATGAGGAGAAAGATGTGATCACTGGCCTGAAACAAAAGACTTTATACGGCCGTCCCAACTGGGATAATGAGTTCAAGACCATTGCAAGTCAACATCCGAAGTAAGAAATCCCAAAACCAGAGTGTTCTTGAGGCTAACAGTCTGCCTAAAGCAGCAGCTCCAAAACATGACTAGATTTGTGTATTCTAGAAACTAAAATAATTTGATTGCTATATAACAGTTGAATTTACACTCAATAGCAGGCTCCAGATATCCCTCAGTTTAATAGACCCATTGTCATTAGGTTGATTATATTACATTAACTCATAGTAACCTGGTTCAGGGTTTTTTTAAGCTGTACATTTTTATAGAGGCTGATAGCCTCATTGTTTTCTCTTTGAGCAGCTAGTGTGTTTGAACTACCAACCCTGTGGTTAGCAGCCCAATTCTTACCAAATAGCACAATCATGGTGCCTTTAAAACACATTTAAATCGACCTATGGAGTTACAAAAAGCAAATATTTCCAGGCCCCTACCCCAGATTACTGAACTTGGCTCCTCCCTAAATGACCACAATTCAATATAATTCCTATTACTAAGAAACTAGCTATAGATTTGCTGTCTAAAATAAGTTGACCAAAGCTTTACCTATCATGAAATTTTGAGGGTCTACCATCTTGCTAGAACACAAAATGCACTCAATAAATCATTATAATTGCATTCGCTTAGACAAGTGCTTCTTAAACATTAATGAGAATGAAAATCACATGGGGATTTTGTCAAACTGTGGGTGCAGCTCCCCCCTAGGTCTGTAGTGGGCCTTGGAAATCTGTTCCTGCAGCCAGGCTGAAACCACCAGGAGCAAAATTATAGACTCTAAAATTTATAGAGATGAAACTTAACCAAGTTTTTGGTGTACTTGTAGCGAATAAAACAGATTTATTACTGATTTCAAGTATCCAAAGAAGCTTTAGGGTGAAAGAGTCTTGAAGAGAAGTAGCCCACAGATTTATGAATTCACCATACTCTCTGTGGTAGAACTTTCCATAAGATTTGCTTGGATGTTACTGTCTAGGACAATTAACCATCCTTTGAATCATGTAGTTACCCCTACAAATGTGACTGAGCCACTCTCCTGTAGTGTATATCTGCCAGTTGTTGGTGGAACAAAGGAGCAGAGGAGAAGCTACCCTGAGCCCTGGTATGAATGGGAAAATCGTCTATCCTATTAATGTCTATCGCACCCTCAAATCTGAAACTGTCTTTTTTTTCCCCTTTCCTTATAGTACCACAATAGGTGTTTTCCTCTGTGGACCTGAAGCCTTGGCTAAAACGCTCAGTAAACAAAGCATCTCCAACTCTGAGTCTGGCCCTCGAGGAGTGCATTTCATTTTCAACAAGGAAAATTTTTAACTCGTCTCTTTCATGAGGAAACGAAATGTGCATTTTGCTGCCAGATACCCAAATGATGCTAATTCACAAGCTAAATCCCCTCCCCCTTGGAAGAAAAGAGAAAAAGAAACTATAATGTAATCTTTTCCCTCAAAGGAAATTTCAGAGTGTGACCATGATAACTAACATTTTTATGGTGTGTTATGGTTTCCAGATTACTTTCAGAAACATTATTTCAATTTTTCCCTTCATGTTAATACCACGAGGAAGGTAATGTAAGGATTTCTAGGCTAATTTTTAGGATATAGACCCAGAGACTCAAAATGGTTAAGTAGCCTAGGATTATGAAGTTGAGACTGGATCTAGGCCACGTGACCTCAGGTTTGGTTGTCTTTCCATGATCCTGCTTCAAAATTGATTTCAATTTCTATTTTGTCTTACCTTGTGTCATTTTCTTGCTTTCAATTTTGTCATATTGAAGAACATTTCCAAAGAATTAGGAATTGCTATATGTTGACAGTGACTCAATATATAGTAGAGATAGGATTGCTATCTAAGCAGGCTCCTGCTTATCAAAATTCTTCCTGATAAAAAGAATGTAAGGCTGAATTGGAGTAAAAGTAATCCACAGAATTAATTTTATCCTGGTTCTTGGCAAATAGTGGGTATTCAATGAAACTTTGTTGAATGAATGAATGAAAAGAATTTTAGAAGCACATAATGCCAGAGTAGAATGAATATAAAGCATCAACAGAATTATCTAAGAAAAGAACTACCTAAAATTTGTACCTGGTTCTCCTGATGGTAAATAACAGACTTAAAGTCTTGGTCAGTAAATAGGATATTCTGGAGGTTCCCTGACATCCTTACCAGAAGCATGCAGAAAAGAGAGAATGTGGCAGAGAAATGATCTTCTGCTATAACTATAGCCGGCTCCTCTATTCTCCCTGCCAGCATTATGAAAGGAGTGCAGACTGGTTTCCCACCTGTGAAGGTCTCTTCCAGCCAGCATTTGTGAATTTGAAGTTAAGAGTCAGGAAAAATGTGTATCTTATATGCCTAGCTGTATTAAATAACATCCACTCTTGCCCTACTGAAATATTCACACAAACAATGAATTTTACATATCTGGCTAAAGGTTAATTATCATCGTGCTAATGATCATGTTGAAACTGACATTAGCCCAATCCCAAACAAAACCCCCTGCTAATGAATTGATTCAGATTCATAGCAATATTATTGGGCAGGGAATAAGTGCTCCCTCTATTGTAAATCTTTACAAGAGTAGATAGCCTCATATTTCTCCTGAAGAAAGGATGGTGGATTTGAACTACTGACCATTCAGTTAGCAGCTCAGCATTTAATCCACTGCACCACCAGAGATCCTTGAAATTGGCATTATAAAAAGTAAAATCCTCAGCTTACTGTGTGAATACTGTATTCACATCTAAAAGGATGTTCTGTGTGGTCATAGTTTCATGAAACAGTCTCTAAATCACTGTTAGTGCTGCTTAAATCTAAAGCAAGTCCACTACAATCCATTGGATTCTGACAAATAAAATCCAATGAAAAGAAAAGAAAACCCTTACCGGCATTGAGTGGATTCTGACTCTTCCAGGGCTTCAAAGGCTATACATCTTACTGGGAGCTAACAGTCTCATCTTTCTCCTGAGCAGTGGTTGTTTGTTTTGAACCACGAGGGCTTCTTGTTAGTGTGACCAGAAGACAGATTTTCCCCATAAGAACTGCTCTATTTCTGGGAATGTGAAACAGCTTGATTTCCTCCAGTCTCTGACAACACAGATATTTAAAACTACTGAACATTGGTAATGAGAATGACAAAGAAGAGAGCAGGGGGTGGAAGAAATCAGTTTGAAAGAAAGTGAAGGGAAAAGGAGAATAGAGGAGAAAGGTGGATGGGACAAAAGGAAAAGGAAGGCTCGGGTTGATCACTTACTACCCCAGCTTTCTTAAACCTTTGTATGCATTGAAGGTAATTAATTGAAGGATGAATCCACATATTCATTTTATTTTGATTACATATGGCATTGAATCTGTTAAATTCTATTCTCCAATTTTCATGCTGAAAGGGAGTATTTAGGAGACTGGGATGAACTGGTGAGGACACAGTTGTTCCATGTTGTACTTGTGGTACGACTACCACTTTGCTCTCCAGGATCCTGCAGGGTACGAGTACTGAGGATCTCCTACTGAGGGAATGCCTCCTCTCTCATATTTCTGGGAAGAGAAATCTAGGTTCATTCGGATCTTACTGAAACCCAAGTAACTGTTCTTTCATTCAACAAATATTTATGGTGAAATTACTATATGTCAGGCCCTGTGATCAGGATTTCAATTCTGTACACCAAAGTGTGAGACATTATCAAGAACCTGAGAATTGTGGCTATTTCTAATCTATGTGGCATAAATACAACCAGCTCGGCTTGTAGTTTTAAAAACTGTCTCTAGGATTCTCTAATTGAACATTTAAAAACATTACCAAAATGCCATCAATTGTGTGTTGCCCTTGTTATAAAAAGGAAAAATGAGTGGAAAAGTGCTGATGATTATGAGGACTTCCTTCTTCCTCCCCAACCCTTAGCTGCTAGCCCAGCATTTATATTTTAGCATTTAGTAACAGGCACTGAGAGAAAGATGAAACATTATATCTCAAGGCTATGCAGGCTTTTCGTAGTTCTCCTGCTTTTGCAATGTTGTGCTTATGCAATTGAAATATTTGGTGATGTGTGTGAGGGTGGGAGAGTGTGGTGAGGTTCCTGGACGGTAATTCTCATGAAGAACTATGAAATCTTTTCATGACTATTAAAATTAATGAACCCTCTCTGTGTCATTAATCCTGCTTTAAAAGGCTAACGTCGCTAGCAAAGATATTCTCTGCCCCAGAGGGGTTGAAATTCTTTGATTGTTCGTATCTTACAGACAAAACACAACACAGTGTATGGATTATGAAGTGAAAACTGAATATCAAGTTCTATGTGCATGCCCTGGGCATCCTCACAACACTGCTTAAGGGATAAGGGGAAATGACTGCATTGTCTTGGTCAAAGTTTCAAAGGAGAAGTAAAACACTTTTCCCACTTTAGGTTCTACTTGTGCAATTTTGTTGTTGTTTAGTGTCATCGAGCCAATTTTGACTCCGTGACAACAGAAATAAATTCTGACAGGCCCTGGACTACCCACACAATAATTTCCATGTTGGAGCCTATTGTTTCAGCCACTGTGTCAAATCAGCTTGTGGAGGCTCTTCCTCTTTTCTCACTGACGTTATCACTCATGGTGTCCTTTCCAGGACTGGCACCTCTGGATAACGTGGCCAAAGTCTATGAAATGAAGTATCGCCACCCTCACTTCTAAGGTCCATTCATTCTACCTGTGCTTCTTGCAAGATAGATTGGTTCCTCTTCTGACAGTCCATGGTAAATTCAATGTTTTCCACCAACAACCTAATTCAAAGGCATTAACTATGCTTTGGTCTTCATTCATTGTCCAGCTTTCATGTGCATACAAGGCAATTGAAAATACCACTGCTTGGGTGAGGCTTGCCTTAGTACTCAGTGTTTTGGGCTTCTTATTTCCTTTTTGTTTCAACACTCTTTTTTTTTTTTTT
>NW_022103923.1:880618-882352 GCF_000313985.2 Echinops telfairi
TGTTCAATGCAATACACCCTTTAACCTTTTGCAGCTGTTTACCTGGTTGTTGATTGCGGATCTATGTAAAATGAAATACTTGACAGCTTCATTCTTTGTTTATTGTGATGCTGTCTATTGATCCAGTTGCGAGGGTTTTTTTCCCCTTTACAATGTTAGTTGTAAGCCACCCTATAGGCTGTAGTCTTTGATCCCCATCAGTAAGCGCTTCAAGTCCCCTGCACTTTCAGCTAGCAAGGTTGTGTCATTTTCATATCATAGGTTGTTAAAGAACCTTACTCTCACCTTAATGCTGCATTCTTCTATAAAAATGGAAAAAGCATACAACACTTATGCACACTTTTCCTGATTTACCACACAATATACCCTTGTTCTATTCCAACAACTACCTCTTGATACGAGTTCTGCATGCGTAACAATGAAGTGTTGTGCAATTCCCATTCTTCTCAATGTTAAATATAATTTGTTATGACTGTTCAGTCTAATGTATTTTCATAGTTAATAAAACACAAGTAAACATCTGTGTTATTCTGGGTGGACTAGAGAAACAAATCCATAAAAACTCTTATGTGTATGAGAGTTTTATATAAAGGGTAATTGTACATTAAGAAAACATTCCAACCCAGTCCAGATTAAATCCATAAGTCTGATATTAGCCCATATGTCTGATACCAATATATAAAGTCCTCTTCAAACTCACAAAACATGCAATGAAGCCAGAGTGCAGGAAGATCGCAGGCCAGTGGGTAGAAAGTCTTCAGATCCAGTGGTGTTGTAAGCATCTCAGTGCTGGCAGGAGTCTTCACGTAGCTTCTCCAGTTTCCAGGGCTGCATCAGGGTAGTTTAGTTCCATGAGGCTTCTCCGCGGGGATGTCTCACAGGGAATCAGCAGAGCGAAAGAAGCGTCCCCCGCCTCCAAGCAGGAAAATCGGGATTTCCCAGCATTCTCAGGAGAAGGCCATGTCCACACAGAGATCTCATTGGCTCTCTCCCGATTGACAGGCTAGACTCCACGCCTACACACTCAATCCTCAAATTGACACCTTATGTAACTACCACAACATCTTGCTGAAATTTTCTGCTTTCAGCCAAGATCCATGTGACATTAGCAATGATATCCTTTGTTTCAAGTCACCGTATGAATCCTGCTTGTGTTTATGGCAGTTCTCTATGGATGCTGCAACTGATTTTTAATTATCTTCAACAAAACCGTACATACCAATTGGTATTCTGTTAATTCCTGGAGCCTTGCTTTTTGCCAGTGTCTTACTTCAATGCAACTTGAACTACTTCCTTCAGTACTATTGATTCTTGGTCATATGTTTCCTCCTGGAATGATTGACTATTGGTCAATTAATTTTTGATACACTGACTCTGTGTGTTCCTTCCAACTGCTTTTTGATGCTTTCTGCTTTCTCCAACACAGAATCCTTCACTACTGCAACCCAACACATAAATTTATTTTCATTACTTTCAGGCTTGAGAAATGTTGCACATTTCTTCCCTTTAGTTTTCCAACTCCTTATTTCATCACACTTTTCATCATAATACTTTACTTTGTCTTCTTAAGTCTCAATTTGAAATTTTCTTTTTCAGCTGGTTAACTTCGTCGTTTTTTTATTTGCATTAGTTACTCCATGTTCCATAGAAACGTTTCCAAATCTCTTCTGACACCCATTTTGGCCTTTTCTTTATTTTCTACTTTTTTTTTTAACATTTTATTAGGGGCTCATA
>NW_022103923.1:886758-891199 GCF_000313985.2 Echinops telfairi
TGGCTAAGGCAGCTGCACCCTGGTCCAACCATCAGAGGGCAAGAGACCAGAGAACTAGAAAGGCGAGGGTCACCTAGCCATTTATCTCTCTGCCCTTCAATTAATCCCTTATGTGTTTAATCTTCCAGGTCGGCACAATAAACCCTAACTATCTCATGCACCCTTAAGTAGATTTTGACTCATAGTATCCTTAGAGGACAGAGAATTGCTATACCATAGAGTTTGTTAGGCTGCAATCTTTCTGGAGTAAGATCACCAAATGTTTTCTCCCATAAAACCACTGGAGGGCTCACACTGCAGGACCTTCCACTCATTCTTTTGCACTTCCACAGTAAACTTGTGAATGTTGTTGGTGGGTGCTATTGGAGCAATTTTCAAGTTATAGTAACCCCACTGGACAGATTATAACTGCACCCATAGGGTGTTCTTGGCTGTAATATTTACAGTGGCAGATCGACAGGTCTTTTTCCTACAGATCCATTGGTTGAGTTGGAATCTACAGACTTTGAACTAGCAACTAAAGCCTTAACTTCTGTACTACCAGGGCTCCTAGATTTGGGGACAACATGTTGGAAAGCCTGAATTAATTCTCTATTGACTATATCAGAGCTGAATAAAAGCTTTCAAAGGGAATTTGGGGAAGGCCAGGTATAGTATTATAATGAAATGTGTCAATACCTGGAGTTAAGAAACAGAAAGGGAAGAATATACTAGGCATTTCTCAATTTAAAAGAATAGAAGAAACATTAAAGTTTTGAGTTGCAAAATTAAAAGATTCTAAGGGCAAAACATTGAAAGATGCAGGAAAAATCGGTCACAATATGAAAAAGGATTCATCAAAGTTTAATCATTTCATATGTAGAATATTATCAAGAACCAATGTCATTGAAGGAAAAAAATGCAAGCTTCACTGAAGGTATTGGTGAAACACAAGGCTACCAGAATGGAAAGAATACCAATTGAAAACCTTCACCAAATGAGTGCAGCACTGGAGGTACACACTCATCTCTACCAAGAAATGTGGAAGACATTTACCTGGCCAACCAACTGTAAGAGATTCATATTTTTGCCCATTCAAAAGAAAGGTGACCCAACAGAAAGCAAAAATTATCTAACAATGTCATTAATATGACATACAAGTATTGTTTTATGAAGATAATTCATAAATGATTGCACATGTACATAGGGAACTGTCAGAAATGTAAGCGAATTTAGAAGAGGATATGGAATGATAGATATCATTCCTGATGTTAGAATGAACTTGACAGAAAGTAGGCAATCAGAAAGATGTTAACTTGTCTTCCATTGCTCTGCAAAGGCATTAGACTTTTTGGACCATAACAAATTATGTATAACATTGTGAAGAACTGAAATTCCAGAACAGTCAATTGTACTAAAGTGAAAACTCTACATAGACCAAGAAGTCATTGTTGGAATCAACAAGGGTATAGCATGTGATTTAGAATTAAGAAAAGTGTGTATTTTGGTTGTATCCTTTCACCATACTTATTTGATCTGTGCACTGAGCAAATAATCCCAGAAGTTGAAATATATGAAGAACAGGCATCAGCATAAGAGGGAAAAAAATTAACAACCTGCAATATACAGTTGGCACAAACTTGCTTGTTGAAAGCCAAGAGGACTTGATGCACTTACTGATGAAAATCATAGAATATATCCTTCGATGTGGATTGTACCTCAACATAATGAAACCGAAAATCTTCATAACTATACCAATAAGCAGCACCACGATAAATGAAAAAAGGATAAATGATTTCATTTTACTTTGATTCACAATCAATGCCTGTGTTAGGTTGGTTGTCTAGAGAAACAAATCCAGTGACACTCCTAAGAGACACTATGTATAAGAAAGAGCTTTATATCAAGAAGTAATTATATATGCAGAAGCCATTACAGCCCAGTCCAAGTCAAGTTTATAAGTCCAATGCTAGTCTGTAAGTTCCTCCATAGACTCATGTGGCTATATGCAGTGATGAAAAATGTAGGAAGATCAGAGGCTAGTGGGTTCAAAGTCCTATGGATCCAAGGTCTGTGGAAACATGGTAAGGTACCATGAGAGGCAGCTCTCAGGGTCAGTGTCAGAAACCCAGCAAGCCAGAAGATAAAGGAGTAGAGAGAGAGGCAGGTTCCCAGTCCTCTCCACCCCATTATAAGGCTACATCCCTAAGGAGGCATCATCAGGCTGTGGCCTGACAGGTTGGTTTCTACCCCTACACTTTCATAAATCTTCAAATTGACATAAAATTATTTAGCTACCACAGACATGACACCTTGACACAACTCTTTAGCCATACACAATCTATAAAAATAACAACAATAATAATAAAATCATGTTTGTGCCTAAAAGGATAAAACTTAAATGCATACAAGTGAAAATGCACCAGCCCTACTTAAACCTTACATGCTATTAGTGAATAAAACAAAAATATTCTATGCCTAACAATAACAGCTATGTGAACACCTATACCTTAATCCTTTAATCCTATACAGTTTACTCCACCTATAAAAGTTTGTAAGCTAGCCACTTCATGGCTTTATCTCCCTACATTTTGGGTATTCTGCTTCTAAACTGGATATTCGTATTAACTCATTGCTCTGAGGAGAAAAACATGTTCTTTAATGTAAAGAATCTTAATTTCGATAGGAACCTTGTGAGTTTGCATCCATAAGCAAAGTCAGTTCAGAACAGATCATCCATCAAGTCAAAGCAGTGTGTTCACAGGGTCTAACATCTTATCATCATCAAGTTGGATTCTATTCAACTCAGTCTGTGCTGCCTTGCTTACTCTTCCTGCTCATGGAGCCATTGGCCAGCTTGCCTCTCGGCCACAGGCTCATTGACCCTGCCAGAGGTCTGAGGTATGTTCTCAACAACCTTAGCCCCCTCGGGCTAGGTCATGCCATAGACTCAGGTTCCAGACAATACTTTTAATTTCAGACCAGCTAGCCCATTTTCATATTTCCTCTGGGCACTGTAAACCACATCAATGGGTTTCAGTGACTGTACTCAATCAGTCTCTCCATTACTGCATTTCCCCACTTACACTCAATAAGGGGATCCAGGTAGTCACTTAGGAGCATTTCAGGCTGCCCTCATTCTCCCTTTAATGTTCAGTCTTAGAGGGGAGTGTTCCTTTGTGGTTCCAGACTTTCTCAGATTAAGTGCAAACCATTTGCTCAAATTTTAAAAATCCAAAGTAGCCATATTTCCCCTCTTCAGTCTGCCAACAGCTCTAGTAGCAAAGGTTCTAAGCACTCAAGGCACTAGGTGGGGCTTACCTTTTCTAAGCATTCATTTCAGGCAATTCCAAATACCCATTTCACAGATCTAACTTAATGACTGAAGGCAGTGGGGCTTACAAATTCTCTCTAATCATATTTCCCAATAACCACTTCTATCACACATAGTACCAATAACAGTGGGTAGAAGAAATAAATATAATCCTAGTACAGCCAGATCCTAAATACAATTCTTAAGACACTCAAATTCAATCCTTTCTCGTCTAAATTATCCCATTCAAATGCAATATGGCCTTAGCCCTCTGGCAGCATTTGGCCAGGGTCAAGCCTTCTGTCAGCCATTTTGACTAAGCACCATGGCTTTTGCCCGAGAAAGGTTCAAGAGGCATTTTCATCCCCTGAGCTGCAATTTAACATCCATTACATTCATTTGCTCCATTCTTCCAGGAATAACTGAAGGTAGCATCTAAGAATCAAACGTTTCACTTTCCAGAAAAAATCAAGCAAAGCTTGTGACTGTATTTGACCTTCAGCTATCCAAAGATGAAAAATCCAATTCCCATAAACTGTCATAGGAAGAGGTCAGTCAAGCCTCTGCTCTCCATCATTATTTCTTTCCTGGCACCCAACTCAGTTGGTACTGTAATATATTAGGCCAGGTTGTCTAGAGAAAAAAATATCCACTGATGCTCATCTATATATAAAACAGAGTTTTATATCAAGAGGTAATTATATATGAAGAAGCCAGTCCTACTCAAGTTCCCAAGTTAAATACCAGTCCATAACTTTTCCCCCAGGCTCATGTATCTACATGCAATAATAATAATAATGCAGAATGCAGGAAGATCACAGGATGGTGTGTGCAGTCACGTGGGTCCAAGATCAGTGGAAACATGGCAGGGCACCATGAAAAGCGACTCTCAGGGCCAGTGTCAGAGTCCTAGCAATCAGGAAGGTGAAGAGGCATAGAGGGAGGGAGGTTCTCAGTCACCTCCCACCCCATGATCATAAGAAGGCCACCCCCCCAAGGAGGCTGTGACCTTATTGAGAGGTTGAATTCCACCCCTACACTTTTATTCATCTTCAAGTTGACTTAAAATTACTTAACAACCACAATGCTCATGAAAGCAGCAGTCAGAGAATCAGATTGTGCAGTGTATTAGGCAAATCTATTGAAAAT
>NW_022103923.1:891566-893117 GCF_000313985.2 Echinops telfairi
GAAAGCTGATGGTGCCCGGCTATTAAAAGATATAGTGTCTGGTGTCTCAAAAGCTTGAAGGTAAACAAGCAGCCATCTAGCAGGGAAGAAACAAAGCCCACATGGAGGAAGCCCACCAGCCTGTGTGATCATGAGGTGTTGATGGAAACAGATATCAGAAATTCAAAACTAAACAAATTGATGTGAAGGAAAATAGACAAAGTGGAGATTCAAAACCTGTATGATAATAGGACAGTCTCTCACAGAAGGGCCACATGGAAAGGATGATATAATTCAAGGTGTAGTATAGCACTGAAGAAACACATAAATACCCTCTAGTTCTTTAATATTTTCTCCCCTTACTAACATGGTCTTAGTTTCATCTCATTAATCTTGTGAGACCTGTTTATGTTCATTTGTATAACTAAGGTGGTTCAGTACATGAAATCCAAGATATATAAACCCTTCAGAAATAGTAATGTGAGTAATAATTCCCCACTGGTACAGGAAGGGTGGGGACGATAGCAATGATGACTGCATAACCCCACTTGACTGGAGCGAATAACAGAATTGTAGGTGAATGGATACATTGGATGGTGTAAAATATGGCAAATAATAACAATATAAAATAATAATAAGGGTTCCTTGAGGGTAGGGCGGGGGAGGAAAGGGATAAAGAGGAGCTGTTATCAAGAAGAAAGCAAAGGTTTTTTTAAATGATGGTGGCAGCAATTGTACAATTACGCTTGATCTAATTTAATTATGGATTGCTATAATATCTGAAAGAGGCCAATGAAATGGTTAAAACAAACAAACAAAAAGTACAACCAGAATCATACTTAGAAGCAAGGATGATGAGACTTCACCTCAGGTACTCTGGAAATATTATCGAGAGAGACCTGTTCTTGGAAAAGGATGTTATGCTTGGTCAAGGTGAGGGTCAGCAACTAAAGAGGAAGACAGTCCACAAGATGGATTGACCCGGTGGCTACAAGGGGTTCAAACACAACAATTGTTGAACAATTGTGAAGATGGTACAGGACCTGGTGGTGTTCTCTCCTCTTGTACATGGGCTCCCTATTAGTCAAAACCTACTTGATGGCTTCTAACAACAACAAATTATAGTGTTAGCAAAAAATATTGAATGTACCATGGAGTATCAGAAAAGCAAAAAATTTGTTTTGGTAGGAGTAGAGCCAGGATTCTCCTTTGAGGCAAGGATGGCGAGACTTTGTCTCATGTACTTTAGACATGCTATCAGGAAGTACATGTCCCTCCCTGGCAAAAGACATCATGCTTGGTAAAGTAAAGGGTTAGTATAAAGGAGGAAGACCCTCAAGAATATAGATTGCAAAAGTGGGCTTAAAAATTGTATGATGAGGGTGTGGGACCTGGCAGTGTCTCATTCTGTTGCACAGAAAGTTGCTGACTCTAAATTAACTCTGAACAACACTAATTATATCTGGCATTAATTTTGATTACAGTGATATAAGCAAGCCATAAACTTTATTTCAATTTTTTAAAATAATTTTATTGGGCGCTCGGACAATTCTTATCACAATCCATACATCC
>NW_022103923.1:894099-938747 GCF_000313985.2 Echinops telfairi
TCTTAAACTTGTCTAATCAAACTATGTCCTGTGTATTTGTGATATGTCCTCATTTTTTATTATTTTTTAGCTTATTTTCTAAAATAAAAGAACAGCCCATGTTCATCTTATTGCCAACCACGGCCCTTTAACTAGCCACTCTCCACCACTAATTACCCTTGTTCCGTAGAGTGGGAAAATCAAATCAAGACACCAGAATCTGAACAGTAATGAAGCAATGCATTTTTATTTTACCAAACCATTAAGGTTTTCCATTGGTTAGTGTAGCAGATAGCCTATTCTAGCTAGGATGCCATGAAACATGGATTGGAAAAAATCTTCACACTTCTTGGAAATTTGTAATTTTAAAATAGCCTCCTTTTGAGGCACTGAAGACTGAGAAAATGAACCCTGGCCTCCGTGCTACATTTCTATGCCTGCAAGTAAGGGAGGAAGCTAAGCTGGGTAAAAATGACAAGCAGCACGGGTATGCAAAGAGTTTATTATGGAAAGGGCAAAGCAGATATTCTTCTCATGCACTGGATGAGGGTTTGAGAAATAATACTCAGTAATAAAGTGTTGATTAAATGAAATTTACCATAATATTCCAATTTATTGTAGATATCAAAAACTTAATGGATTCCAGGGGATGGCAATCAAAAGCTTTGGAGCAGAAAATAAGAAAAGCAGAGATAATTTTAATAAAGAACTAAACATGGAAAACAAAACAAAATGAAATACAACCTCTCAGGATTTATGGCATAGAAAATTATTTAAAATTTTAGAAAAGATGTTTCTCAAGGAAGGGGCAAAAACCCCCCTCACTGCCATCATATTCTTACAGAGACCTTACAGAATAGAATAGAACTGCCCCTGTGGGTTTCTGAGGTGGTAAATTTTTTATAGGAATAGACAACCTCATCTTTCTTCCATGGAGAGGCTTCCCCAACTGCTGACTGCCATTACTAATTGAAATTCATTAACAAACAATTAGTTTCTAAAAAACAAAACAAACCAGCGAGAACCAACTTCACATCTATTATCTGATTTAGTTCTGAAATTCAAACTTGTGGGGTAGATGAGGCAGATAGATACCTTTGCTTTTACAGCTGAAGCAAAGATGCTCAATAAACTTGTTACTTGACAGGATCACAGTTAATAGATGAGACAACTAAGCTATAATTTCAGATCTCCTGACTTAGTTGTAGTATGCCCATATGGAGAATAAAACTGAAACAAGAGGGTTGGTAAATAAATTTATTTTATATTTCGTGTGTGTGTGCGTATTAGAGAGAGAGAATTAAATAGTGGCATCGTGGTTACATGTTGATCTGCAAACTGCAAGGAAAGCAGCATGAAACCCTCATCCATGTCTTGGGGAAAAGCTGAGGCTTTCTACCTCTGGGAAGAGTTAAAGTCTCAGACATCTGTAGAGGAAGTTCAACCCTGTCCTAGAGGGTCACTATGAATCGGAAACAACTTGATGACTGTGAGCATATATATCAAACTAATAGCAATGCATGGAGGAAAGAAGAAAATGTTCTAAAATTGGTTGTAGTGATGATTGTACAACTCTTCTTGATATGACTGGGCTATTGAATTGTATGTTATGTAGTTTATGTACCAATAAAACTGTTTATAAAAATGCTGAAGTGAAGCATTTCAACTACACTGTAGAATCACTCTTGTGGCATAATGCAGAGAATAAACAAAAAGGATGAGAATCTGTTCTTGCATTCAGTGAACTTTTACTGAATACCTGGCTATGTAGTGTGTTTTCAACAATACAAACAGTAGCTGCTGAGGCTGCTCATGCACAACAACAACAACAACAAAGATTTAAAATACAATGAGTAGAGTGAACAGTAGAGGGAAACCAAATAAAGATCATCCAGGAAAAAAATCCATGCAAATATCATATTTACAGGGGACTATGTGAAAAGAAATTTCACTATTACAACTACTCTTCAAAATGAGTCTAATGGTTTTAGTCAATTCAAGAATAAAAAGGAAAACAATGGAAAAAGAGGGAAATTATTTGCAGTTTCCTATGTACAAAATCCATTAGAACCAAAAGAAAATATAACCATTTAAACATTTAAATTCTAAGTAAATATAGAATGATATCGATCAAGGTAAGAAAAAAATGATTGCTACTAGGGTTCCAGGTCATACATATTTATTCCAAACAAAATGTGCTTAAACATGTTGAAGATATGTTCACAGTAATACATTTGCTTTAGTCCCAAGAGTGCCTTCATACAAACTGGTACAATCAAAGCAGTGGCTTCTGAGAAGATGTGTTGGCCCAGTTTAATTCAAGACAGATTGCGTTTTGGAATTCTATAAGGGATAACCCTGATAAATTTTCTTAAAGGACACAGAGACATCACAATGTTTGTTAGGAAGAAGATTTAAGAAGATTAAAAACTACATTCATGAGACAAAGGGCAGAAAGCTGTGCTGATGAATTTTTTTCCCATCATCACAATGCACCTGTTTATTCTTCCAGGGCAGCAGGCTTGTCCTATGGGGATTTCATTGGAAAATCTTACCCTATCCATCATACATCACGGATCTTGCCCTTTCAGATTTCTTTTTGTTCCCTAAACTTGAAAATTATTGAAAAGAAACACAATTTGAAACCCTCAAAATGTCAAAACTGTCATTTGATTTTTGAAAATCAGGTGGTTCAGAGTTCTTTGGGGTACTAAATTCTTAAGTACTGACTCCAGAAGTGTTGCCAACGTAGATGGAATATGAGGGGGTACCCCTCCACACACACACACACACACACACACACACAAAATGGAAGCATTTTAAGCTATATATTTAAAATTTAAAAAAAAACAATCTTATCACCTTCAAAGTATTCTCCATTACACTTAATTCATTTGTCAAATCTACTATTCCATTCTTGGAAACATTTTTCAAACTCACCTATTTAGATGGCTGATAGCACCTCCCTCGTTTTTTCTTCACCTTTTCTATGTCATGAAATCACTGTCCTTTCATGTCCCTCTTCATTCGTGGAAACAAAAAGAATTTTCACGGAGGAGCAAGGTCAGGTGAATAATGTGCATGGAGCAAGAGGAGCATGCTGCTTTTTGCCAAACACTGGTGCACTGTGATGGCTGTGTGAGCAGGTGCATTGCCGTAGTGGAAAAAGCAGTCCCTGTCTGCCACAAATCAGGCCTTTTTTGTCACACACTGTTATGCAGTCTTTTCAGAACCTCTAAAGTATGATCCTAAAGGACAGAATAGAAGTGTACCCATGGTTTTCTAAGGCTATAAGTCTCAGCCTCCCTGAGAATGGCTGTTGGATTTGAACCACTGGCCTTAGGGTGAGCAGCTCAATGTGTAACCCATTAAGCCACCAGAACACCCTTCATCACCATGAAGGCTCATTGTATTATGCATATAGATTATGTCAGAGTGCAGAAAAAGCCCAAGCAGTTCATTCTGTTTGGGGTAGCTGATTTTCCTAACATTAATTACCCCTCTCCCTCCTTTATCTATCTATCTATCTATCTATCTATCTATCTATCTATCTATCTATCTATCATCTATCTATCATCTATCATCCATCTATCTATCTATCGATCTATTGATCTATCTATTAATTGTCCTTCAATCTCCCCCAGGGGTCCATCAACTCTTCCACCCTGTGCCATAATTTTGTCCAAAGGGATCTGATTGCTGGTCTATTCCACAAAATGTCACACTAGTACATTGTATTGATGATATCATGCTGATTGGACCCACTAAGGAGGATGTATCAAAGACCCTAGATTCATTGGTACAACATCTGCAACCAAGAGGTTGGGAAATAAACCTAATGAAAATTCAGGCACCTTCCACCTCAATAAAAGTTCTAGGGTCCAATAGTGTGGGGCATGTCAAGACATTCCTACTAAAGTGAAGAATATGCTATTGCATCTGCCCTCCCCACCCAAACAACTAAACAGGAGGCACAATACCTAGTGGGCCTCTTCAGATTTTGGAGGCAACATATCCCTCACTTGGGTGTTCTACTTTGACTTGTTTATCAAGTGACATGAAAGGCCTCCAATTTTGAGTGGAGCCCAGAACAAGAAAAGGCTTTGCAACAGGTTCAGGCTGCCGTGCAAGCTGCTTTGCCGCTGGGACCATATGATCCAGCTGACCTGATGGTGCTAGAGGTGTCAGTTGTAGATAAAGATGCAGTGTGGCATCTTTGGCCGACCCCTATTGGTGAATCACAGCATAGACCATTGGGATTTTGGAGGAAAATCCTGCCATCCTCTGCAGACTACTACTGGGCCTGTTACTGGGCCCTCTGCAGACTACTACTGGGCCTGTTACTGGGCCTTGGTGGAGACTGAATGCCTCACCAAGGGCCACCAAGTCACCATGAGGCTTAAACTACCCACCATGAACTGGATATTGTCTGACCCACAGAGTCATAAAGTTGGACGTGCGTAGCAGCATTCCATTGTTAAATGGAAGGAGTACATACAAGATCGGGCCAAAGCAGAACCTGAAGATATAAGTAAGCTGCATGAAGAAGTGGCCCAAATGCCCACAGTCTCCACTTCTGTCACAGTACCTTCCTTCTCCCAGTCTGCACCTATGGCCTCCTGGGGAGTTCCTTGTGATAATTTAACTGAAGAACAGAAAATCCATGCTTGGTTTATGGATGGCTCTGCATGATATGCAGGTGCCACTCATAAGTGGACAGCCTCAGCACCATAGCCCCTTTCAGGAATCTCCCTAAAGGACAGTGGTGAAGGGAAATCCTCCCAATGGGCTAAACTTTGAGCAGTGCACCTGGCCGTTCAGTTTGTCTGCAAGGAAAAATGGCCAGATTTTAGACTGTATACTGATTCATGCACTGTGGCTAATAGCTTGGCTGGATAGTCAGGGAATTAGAAGAAACATGATTGGAAAATTAATGACAAGGTGTAGGGAAGAAGTATGTGGATAGACCTCTCTGAGTAAGAAAGTAAAGATAATTGTATCTCACGTGAACATTAACCAAAGGATTACCTCTGAAGAGGAGGACTCTAATAATCAAGTGGATAAGATGACATGCACTGTGGAGACTGGTCCTCCTCTTTCCTCTGCCACTCCTGTTATCACCCAATGGGCACATGAACGAAGTGGACATGCTGGCAGGGATGGAGGTTATGCATGGGCACAGCAACATGGTCTTCCACTCACCAAGGCTGACTTGGCCACTGCCACTGCTGAGTGCCCCATTTGCCAGCAGCAGAAGCCAACATTAAGTCCAAGATGTAGAATCATTCCTCAGGGAGATCAACCAGCAACTTGATGGCAGGTTGATTACATAGGACCACTTCCATCATGGAGGGGGCAGCATTTTGTTCTTACTGGAATAGACACCTACTCTGGATATGGATTTGCCTTCCCTGCACACAATGCTTCTGCCAAAACTACCATTCATGGACTTAGAGAATGCCTCGTGCACCGGCATGGCATCCCACATAGCATTGCTTCAAGATCAAGGACCTCACATCACAGCAAATGAAGTGCAGCAATGGACCTATTCCCATGGAATCCGTTGGTCGTATCATTCTGAAGCAGCTGGCTTGATAGAACGATAGAATGGTTTCCTAAAGACACAATTATGGCACCAGTTAGGTGGCAACAATTTGCGGGCTGTGGGGCAATGTTCTCCAGGAAGCTGTATATGCTCTAAACCAGCAGCCAATATATGGTGCTGTGTCTCCAATAGCCAGAATTCATGAGTCCAATAGCCAGAATTCATTCCAGCATGGAAGCTGCAGTGGCACCATTCACTATTACTCCTAGTGATCCACTTGCAGCATTTTTGCTTCCTGTCCCAGCAACCCTATGTGCTTGAGGCCTGGAGTTCCTGGTCCCAAAGTAAAGAACTCCTCCACCTGGAAACACAGCATCGATTCTACTGAACTGGCAGCTGAGAATGCCCCCTAGCCACTTTGAGCTTCTTATGCCTTTGGATCAACAGGCCAGGAAGGGTGTCACTGTACTGAGTGGTGTGATTGATCCTGATTATCAAGGAGAAATTGGTGCTACATAATGGAGGTAAAGAAGAATATGTCTGGAATCCAGGAGCTCCCGTAGGCTGTCTCTTAGTGCTACCATGCCCTGTGATCAAAGTATATGGTGAGGTACAGCAACCTAATCCTGACAGGATGTATAATGACCCAGATCCCTCAGGAATGAAGATCTGAGTTGCCCCACCAGGCAAAATCCACAGCCAGCTGAGGTGCTTGCCGATTGCAAAGGTAATACAGAATGGACATTAGAAGGTAGCTTTACCTATCAGTTATGACCACGTGATCAAATGCTTATTGAATATCTTTCCTTTGTTCATGTATGATGTATCAGATAAAATTAGACTCGGTATTTTCATTTATATGTATGATAGATGCTTGATGTTAAGTATAAGTTTGATTTCATTAATGTCTGGAAATCATATATGGCTAAAGAATTGTATACAACTGCCAAGTTGGCAAGGGATGGATTGTGATAGGTAGGTTTATTGTGCCAACCTGGCCAATAAGCACATGTGGGATTAATTGAAAGGCAATTTAATCAAAGGGCAAAGAGAGAAATGGCTTGGCAAGCCTCGCCTTTCTGGTCTCTTTCTCTTTGATCATCGGACCAGTGCGCGACTGCCTTAAGCTGGTTCTGTGCTTCAACTTGCGAGCACAGCAACTACCTGTGGGACACCCAACCCGACTGTGTTTCTGTAGTTTGAGGTTCCTTCAAGACCTGCTTTGCCATGCTACTGCTGTATACATCGCTTGAGCTGGGCACTGTTGGACCCTGTCATCTGGCTGAGTGTTGGTAACCTGCATTGCTGTGTTCTACCTGTGGCCAGATTGCATGAATTGCTGTACTGAGGACTCAGCTGTCTGCTTCCTTGACTTGCACTCAGCAGCCCTCGGCCCTCAAGAATTGAAGGACTGCCAGTGTATTAGCTGTCTCATGGAAGTGAGTTGCACTGAGCCATTTGTACTGCTCTATAGCTGTTTATTTCTTGTGTTGTACCTAAATTATATATATATATATATATATAATCATAAGTGCCCTGGTCTTGTTTCTCTAGAGAATGCTGTATAACACACATAGAAAAAAAAACCTAACAAAAATAACAAAGTAACACAGGAAAATCTCAATCAAAAAGAATATAGAAAAGATGTTATATTTTATGCTAAAATGTAACATCTTATTTTTTTGGCCTCCCTTTTGATCCATTTTAAAGTTTTCTGCATTATATTAATATCTATTTTTAGAGCAGCTTTGGATTTATAGAAACATAGTTCAGGGAATACAGAGTTCCCACAGACCTTCTCCCCTCAGCAGTTTCTCTTATTAACATGGCACATATTTATTTTTAATTGAAAATGTTATTGATATAATTGCAGGTTCATATGCAGTTGTAGATAATCCCTGATGGTGTAGTGGGTTATGTGTTGGGCTGCTAACTGCTAGGTTGGTAGTTTGATACCACCAGCCACTCCATGAGTGACAGATAAGGCTTTTTACTTCTGTAAAGATTTAGTCTCAGAAACTCAAAGACTGTGGGAAACAGAAAAATTATTCCCCAAGTTGTCCCCCTATAAAATATGCCAAACCTAAGGTGCTGCTTGCTAACACATGGTCAATGACTATCCACTTGGAGGTAAACTGCTTAAAGGTTATCTCCCTGAGGGTTATCAGCCATCTGGATCAATCAGACTCTATAGTCTGTCCCACCCTAAGTAGGTCCCACTCCCATCTGATAAGGATAGGATTGTTCTCTCTTTTTTTTTAAACATTTTATTAGGGGCTCATACAACTGTTATTGCAATCCATACACACATCAATTGTGTAAAGGGCATTTGTACATCATTCTCAAAACATTTTCTCTCCACTTAAACCCCCGACATTAGGTCCTCATTTTTCCCTTCCCTCCCCGCTCCCCCCTCCCTCATGTGCCCTTGATAGTTTATAAACTGGTATTTTGTCATGCCCTGTCCGACGCCTCCCTTCACCCACTTTTCGGTTGTCTGTCCCCCAGGGAGGAGGTCATATATAGTTCCTTGTAATCGGTTCCCTTTCCTACCCATTCTCCCTTTACCCTCCCTGTTTCGCCACTCACATCACTGGTCCTGTAGGGCTCATCCACCCTGGATTCCCTGTATTTTCAGTTCCTATCTGTACCAGTGTACATCCTCTGGTCTAGCCAGACTTGCAAGGTCGAATTCGAGTCATGGTAGTGGGAGCAGGGAGGAAACATTTAGGAACTAGAGGAAAGTTGTATTTCTCATACTTGTTACATGTTCTCTTGAAGGAGAGCCCAGACTAAAGTCAAGCCTACTCAGGGAGGACCAAGGTTAGGCTGACATTTTGACTCTAGGGTCCTTCCATCTTGTCAAGTGTGCCCCTAGTGCCTCCCCTTCCTATTGCGTGTACACCCCTAGCTCACCCCCCTCCTGTTGCACGTGTGCCTATTGTGCAACCCCTTCCTGTTACACATGTGGTTACCTGTAGTTAGGGGGGCTTTCTAGCCCCCTGAGTGTATCTAAACCTTGTTTGGAAATATATTCATTCTCTCTGTGCCAATCTGTCTGCTGAAATCATGGCTGTCTGGGAGGTGAGCAATTGTATGCTTTATCTCGTCTGATGTCTCTAATTTTACTCTTAAATTACACAAACAACCCTTGGAACCATTCGATTGTTGGGGCTGGTACCCCACAAAAGACAATTTTACTCTGCTCTATAGGACCACCAAGAATTGGAATCGACTCGATAGCAGTGAGTTTTGTTTTGTTATACAGATGTAGGATATAATAGAGACGGGTCTTAGGTACACTTTATACAATTATTACCACTGGTAACAATTTCACAAAATCAAAGCACAATTTCAAAACCAGGCTATTGAAACTGGTAAAGTCCATGTGTATTATTCCTGATTTCTCTAATTTTACATGTCCTTTTGTGTATGTGTATTCATTTTTATACAATTTTATCACGTGTAGGTTTATTCAAAACCAAGATCCTGAACAGTTCTAACATGCAAAAAAAATTCTATTAACATTTCATAACTGTATCCACCTTCATCATCTACCCCTCTTCCCCATCATCTCTAACCCCTTAATCATCCTGCTATTAAGTACCGTTGGGGTCAGCCCTGAATCTTAGCAATACTATGTAAAATACATCAAAACACTCTCTAGTCCTTGTATTTGAGCCTATTGTTGCAGCCACTGTGATAATCCGTCTTGTGGAAAGTTTTTCTTTTTCCCATCACTCTGTATTGTCATGCATGGTGTCCTCCAGGGATTAGTTTCTCCATATAAAATGCCCCAAGACATGAAGTTTCATCATCCTTCAAGGATCCCTAATGCGTTCTCTCTATATTTTAAAGTCTGTTCTCCATTTCAAAACTATTACTTAGATGGGATTATATAGTATGCAAACTTTTAAGATTGGCTTTTTTACTCAGAAAAATTCCCTGACGATTTATGCCAGCCATTACCTGCATCAATAGTTAAGTCCTCTTTTGACTGAGTAATATTCCATTTACGTACTGCAGTTCCTTATCGTACTCACCCATTGAAGAGCATCTGAACTGTTTGTTTTTTGACTACTGTCAATAAAGCTTCTATAAACATTCATGTACAGGTTGTTCATCTGGTCTTCAAAAATTATCAAAGCTAGTTATGCTGTCTGCCAGTATAAAACCAAGCCCTTCAAACTGCCCCTGCCTTTGGACACCATTTGCTTGCCACAATCACTGCCAGCACCCTTATGGACACTGTTGCTGGTGTTGCTGACAGTGGAGCTAGGACAGCCCCTCTTGTCCTGCACAATGGGAGAGACAGGAAAGAGTAGCTGTGGTGACAGTTCTGCCATCCACAAAAGTCAGGTTAATCCTTAACAATACCCAAGTGGTTCTTTATCCCCTTCAGTGGTTGACTGACTAACCCAGATGGAAATCGCTTGTTATAAACAGGTATACATATAAAATGATAAAGTGCTGAAGAAAAGAAAAAAGGCATTTGGAGTGAGAGTATAGTGAAAGTTGAGTAGATACTGTTTTATAATCCCAAGAATCTGGTTAACAGGAGCTGCTAAGAAAATGCCCCGTATGGTATCTTTTAAGGATCCCAGATGGGTTGCCCTATCAGAATGATGTTAAAGGTGCCTGTACAAAGTCCTAGATTCTTTAGGATCCTAGAAAACTATTTTTGGAAGAGATACTCTTCATAATGCAAAAATTCTGTATTGTCAGTATATCCAAGGATGTGAAGTAGTAACCTGCTAGGGTAGGCTAGACTCTTCTATGCCACTGAGGCTTAAAAAAAATCCTCAAAACCTACTGCCATCGAGTCAATTCTGACTCATACTGACCCTATAGGGCAGGCGAGAACTGCCCCTGTGGGTTTCTGAGACTGCAACTCTTTACGGGAGTAGAAAGCTTCAACTTTCTCCCATGGAGCTTCTGGTGGGTTTGAACTACTGGCCTTGACGTTAGCAGCCCAACACATAACCACAATGCCACCAGAGTTCCTAGTATTGATGGCCCTCTAAATCTCATAAGGGCCAAATATTTAAGATTCCGTATAGGGTATTTCATTAACCAATTTTACAAACTATAGACACGGGAACTATAAAACTCTTTAGTCACAAATACAGATTCACTTTCTAGATTATTATGAAAATTCCCCTTGTATAGATTCTAGCATGTTGGGTAACATTTTAAATTCATCTAACTTTACTTTGGTGTCTGCTATAGGAAAAACTTAGTTTCTCTGCTCTGAAGAGTCACCGATTTTCTTTTTTTTAAAAAGAATCTCAATCCAAGTAAATTTTTGTACTTAAAATGTGAAAAGATAAGCCAAACATCTTAAGGTAAATTTTTAAATGTGATGGAGGTTGCACATGAGTGATTCGATGTAACTGTACACTTGAAAAATATCAAATTGCAACCGTTATTTGTCTATCTGTGAACAATAAGAGAAAAAGAAACAAGAAAAAAAGTAATGATCAATACAGGTGATGAAAATACTTTTCGTTCTGGTTTCACCTGCACCACTCTCACCCCCACCCCCACCCTAACCACCACCATCAGGGGGAAACATGAAGGGAGTGCAACAGAGCAGCAAAGGAAACAAATCAATGAAGTCCTAGAGGAATTACAAAAATAGACTTCTGTGGAGGGCTTGGCACCTTATCAGACTCAATCAGAAAACATTCATAAGTGTCAAAAGACAGACCTTGAATTATTTATAGGCTCCCCCCCCCTCCTTTCTTTCATGTCTGTCTATATAGGATGGGCAGGATAAACAATCCTGAAGAGAAAATAACATGGGGGGGTATGCAAGGGGGAGGGGGGGAAAGAAGGGGGGAGCCAACAAACCCAGGGACAAGGGAATAACAAGTAATCTAAAATCTATGGCGATGAGGACTGGTGGGGTTTGATCAAGTGC
This sequence comes from Echinops telfairi, assembly GCF_000313985.2. NCBI lineage: Eukaryota > Metazoa > Chordata > Mammalia > Afrosoricida > Tenrecidae > Echinops > Echinops telfairi. The sequence continues at coordinate 905,547 of NW_022103923.1, forward strand.
AATGTCGCCAAGAATTACTGAGATCAGAATGAAGTTCTAACATGAGAGTAGAACAGGAGGAAAGTAAAAGGAAATAGAGGAAAGAACTAGGAGGCAAAACGCATTTATAGAGGTATAAATACGGCACATACATACGTAGATATATTTTATGTAACGATAGGGACATAGGTCTAGGTACATACATGCATATGTTACGAATTAAGTTATTAGATGGATATTGGGCCTCTACACAAGTACTCCCTCAAGGAAAGAACACTTTGTTCTAGTGACCTGCAATTCTGTGATGCTCACCTTCCCGTCAGGATCACTGAAGGCAAAATGGGTGCATAAGCAAATGTGGTGAAGAAAGCTGATGGTGGACAGCTATTAAAAGATACAGGGTCTTAAAGGCTTGAAGATAAACACGTGGCCATCTAGCTGGGAAGCAACAAAGACCACATGGAAGAAGCACACCAACGTGTGATCATGAGGTGTTGACAGGATCTGGTATCAGTCATCAGGCGACCCAAAACAAATATATCACTGTAAATGAGAGGCCAAAGCCCATCTGTAGACAATTGGACATCCCCTCCCAAAAGTGCAGAAGGAAGCGACAAGACAGCCAGGGTGCAGTATAGCACTGATGAAACATACAACACTCTTTAATGCTTCCCCACTATCATAACCCCACTTCTACCTTACAAATCCGGCTAGACCAGAGCACATACACTGATACAGATAAGAGCTCTCTCGACACACGTAATCCAGGAGATAAACCCCTCAGGAGCAGTAATGAGAGTATCGATACCAAGAAGTTAGGGGGAAGGTTGGGGGTGTGAAAAAGAACCAACCATAATGATGATGTATACCTACCCCTACCCCAGAGTGACAAACAACAGAAATATGAGTGAAGGGAAAAAGAAGACATGTAAGGTATGAAAATAATAATTTATAATTCATCAAGACTTCATGACAGGGAGGGAAAAAAGAGGAGCTGATAGCAAGGGCTCAAGTAGAAAGAAAATGTTTTGAAAAGGATGATGGCAACATATGTATAAATGTGCTAGATACAGTGGATGTATGGCTTGTTATAAAAGCTGTAAGAGCCCCCAATAAAATGATTTATTAAAAAAGAAGAGAAATACATTTAATGACCCATAATTAGATAACACCCAACTTGGAAAGAGCATAAAAGTTCTTTATATATAAGAAAATGTAGAGATGTTACCATTATTTAGGGTAGAATACTGTTGCTTCAATAAGATAAAATTACAGGTTTACAAAAAATGCTGGTTGGTACTTACATTTGAATACCCTAATTTCACATGCTTAGTCTTTAATTAAAAGAAGAAAAAAAAAACAGTAACAGCTCAATTGTAAGTTGACAAATAGAGCAGGGTCCATTACCAAAAATAATCATTAGAATCCAATAATATGTTATAATGTTTTTGTTAAAATCACAACAGGCAGAAGCTAGCAGCTATTAGTAATAATTTTGCAATGATGAACACTGGGTTTTTGGTGCTACTTGGGAGGTGTATTTTATGTACAATTTATATGGTCCCATGTTAATTTATCATCCCCATTCCTCTTTAGAACTTCTGAAAGGATTTCTGTAACCAATCTAAGATAATTCAGAAACAAGAACACAGCGCAAGTGGATAATCTTTATTATATTTCCACTAGAAGCAGAAGAGATAGCAGGTTCACGAGGTATGTTTTAATGACTATAAAAAATCAGCCTTCAACAGCGATAATCATTTATGTATTAAAAAAGAGAACTATACCACAATCATCAAAAGTGAGCCTTAAGAACACAGACATTTTGGTCGCTATTAAAATCATCAAGGGCCCCAAAGCCAGCAGCATAAAGTAGCATAAAGGTAATGGCGACGAGAATTTTTGACCTGTCAAAAATTATTGACCACCTCCTTAAGTCAAATCCTTGTATTTTTTTATATTCTTCTTAAATGCTGAACACTTGTTATTCAGCAAAACATCAAACATGCACAGAGTATTCCTGAAACAATATTCCCTTAATATTGTCAGTACTAATACCAAGCTTTTTCTTTCCCTCAAAAAATTCCAATGAATCATGATTTCACTATAATCCTATGTATTGATGGTGTGCAGAATTGACTTTGTTTTCAAGGTCAAATAGCAGATTGACTTCGCATTTGGTAGCCAGCTGTATGTATCCTCCTTTTTTTAATCTTTTAATTCCTTAATAGAATTTTCTATTTCATAAGCCCTGAGTTATTTGCTAGTGGAGTAGATTGTTAATTTATACTTTACTGCCCTCAATCTGAACCTCATATAATAAATACTTCAAATTATTTACAGATGGTTGTAACTAAAGCAATGATGAAATTCACTGCTAAGATAGTTTAATTTCTAATGAGGCCTGCAAGCAAGAGTTGCATAGATGATGGATTTTTAATTTGTGAGGAGCAATCCTTGATATAACATCTAAAATGTCCATAATCATGTTGCCTGTGGATAAAGAGTATTTCATTTCTTCCTTCCCTATCTCCTCCCGAAATAATTACAGCTATAATTCTCTGGCAATAAGAAATTATTTTCATTTTGCTTCCTTCTACATGAACAACCACACTCACCATTCTCTTCTCTTCTGAAAAACTCTTTTTATCTTTCCTCAACACAAGTGCTACAGTTTGCCAACTAAACAGGCACCAAGCTGCACCAAGGATCTCAACAGCATATTGATGACTGGAATGCCCAGAAGAGGTATTCACCAAGGTTTGTTCCGTGTGAAATGAATGAACTGCAAGGCAGTTGGCTGCATCATCTACTATTGCCATACACTGTAACAGTGTTTTGTTTAACTAGGGAATTCAGGTCACTGGATTTAATTTACACTCAAATGTAAATCCAATCATTTGATATTCAGAAAATCATTGATTTCACAATTCTCAGAAAAAAAAAAACAAGTTAATTATAGTTGCTACTGTAATAGTAATGGACAGGGGTGGGGGGGAGAACAAGTATCTTCCACTATTTGTTATGTTAAACTAAGTGAGGTGAAGTAAAAAAACAGTAACAACCAAAAAACCTCAAGGGGTAACTAATTCATATGGTCTCCCTATTCATCCTTGCAGCTTTGTGATCATCTAATTTATTCTTGTTAATGTCTCTAGAGAGAGGAATTTTATTCTCTAAATGGATTCCCCCGTTTCTTTAGGCACATTCAGTTAGTGAAAAACTGATGTATATATAAGATTACATTTTATATCATGCCATATTTCTGCATTGATTTCTGCTAACATTCAATCGTTCCTACTTTAATGATTCTATGTAGAATTAATCTGCCAACATACTATGCTATTACTTGCTTACATAATTCAGTTTGTTGATAGCTTTGAAGCATACTGCAAACTTTGTACCTAGTGCACTAATAAGTAGCTACTATACGACTCTTTTGAGAAAGGAGACACTGGCAAACTCAAGTTAATAGCTTTGTCCTCACATTTTTAGTCAGTTACAGGACAATTGCAATGGCAAAAACAGAGGCGATGCAGTTCATGGTTTGGTTCTCCCATCTTACAGTACAGGTTCCTGAAAACATAAAAAAACAGAATTTTAAAATACCAGTGACACTTCAAAATCACCAAAACATAGATCCACAGTTCTCATTAGGTTTGACTATGCTTCCTTCAGTTGCTTAAATCTTTATACTTCATGTTTGTCTGAAAGCACACTTGTCTCTTGGTACAAAGCAAGTGTCTTGATACACTTCTTTTCAGAGTTTAACAAGAGGTAAATAAATGAGCATTAGGTTTTGTTGGAAGTCAACGGCAAGGTCTCTTACCATCAGCGACAGTATCCCAAAAGCAGGAGCTGGCTGTATGAAAGCCGTATGAACTCTTCTGCACGATCGCACAGGTCACTGCAAACAAACCCAAGACAAAGAAGGGAAAGGGTATGCAATATCTAAGTTTCTGAGTCTAGAGCCCTGAATGCTGTACAAATAATCGAAAACAAAACACTCAGCAAAATGACTGAAAAACCAAAACCAAAAAGAAAACAAAAAGTCTCTCATTTTCATTCTCCAAAATCATGGTTTTGACTTCCCTGGAGCCAGTCTGATTTTTAGCCACTTCCATAACCACTGAGAATGGTACGTCAGTCCATTTCTGGGCCAATTGTGGGTCTTGTCCCCCAGGCATAATACAGAATATGAAAAAACATATTCAACTTTCAAAATAATTATGGAGTGGAACGTCACAGTCCTACATGTAAGGAGGCATGGGATGTCTGAAAAACAGTAAGTCAGAGGGGGTTTCAGAGAAAATAGGTAATACAAATTTAAAGGGTGCTGCTACCGTGGACAAACAGATGACTGGCAGTTGCTTAGAATGCTTTTGAATAGTAAAAGGTCCCTCCAGTTTAAGTGGCATCTCATATATTATTTTAGGATCAGTAAGCTAGCCAGAAGCCCTTCACACTCTATAGAGTGCCCACCAATATAAATATCTACCATCCCTATATATTCTCTAAAATGCAGGACTTCTGAAATGTTTTCCACTATTGATCCCTTTTGCCAAAAAATTTGCAACATGGACAAGTATAGCCAGAAACACCATGGATTCATTATACATTTGATTTTGAATTAATCTTTGGGCATTGCTTGTTCAGAAGAAATCTTTTACTATTGCCAACATTTTCATGATCCCCACATTCAGTTACATGATGCCATATGGGGTGCAATCCACAGTTTAAGAAGCTTTGCTTTAAACCTGTGATCCCCAAAGTGGGCAATACTGCTCCCTGGGGATGCTGGAAAGATTGGGGTGGGGCCGCAAAAGCAGATACTTACACTATATCCTGGATTATGGGCTATCGTGCAACAGTTTTTAATTGTCGGGGGATGATGCTGACTGTTAGTTATTATTTCTGCAAAGGGGGTGGTAGGCCAAATAGGTTTGGGACCCTTTGCTCTAAATTTAGGGAAAAAATCACAAAGGGAGAGGTGAATAAATCAGTGAGGAAGAATAATGATACTTACCAATATATTTATACGCTTTCCCCAGCCTAACCAAATGGGCTAAGGATTGCTCAACGATGCTCGCAGTCCATTGATTGATATCATCTTGATCATAATCTTCACCACCTAACACCTCATCTATACACTTAAAGAGAAGAGAACAGTTAATTCACCCCAAAGGACATATTTTACAAAAATTGCAGAAAAACATTAATCAAGATATCAAAGATATTCATACCCCAATAAGATATCTTAGAAATATGCATGTATTAATTACTTGTTATGCAGGGTTACTATAACAGAGATAAGCATTGGGCAGCTAATCACCACATTGCTGGTTCAAACCCACCAGCCACTTCTTGGGAGAAAGATGAGACTCCTACATAGACTCATAGTCTCAGAAATCCTAGGGGGAAGTTCTACTGTCCGATAGGGTCACTATAATTCAGAATAGACTTGATTGTAGTGCGTTTTCTTTTGTTTTAATTGCTTTAACAGCTTTCAAAGTGTGTCCACTTGCATGATCAAGTGGATATACTATTGGGCATATAAAGATCAATATGAAATGGCCTCTGTTGTAAAGGACTTAATAATCTAGAGGAGAGGCTAATACAAGAACTGTAATCTCTCCATCACCAAGGAAGATTAATTGAAGGCAATGAGTTAGGTTATAAAATAGATGATAGTGTGTGGGGGGTATAAGATAATGATACCTATTGGTTAAAGCATCACTTTGAAATAGTTGAGATTTGAAGTGGGTCTCATACTAGAAAACAGAGCAGTTGGGTGAATTAAACACACACGCACGCGCACACACACACACACACACACACACACACACACACACACAGTAAATCCTTAAACAAATAGGAGCTTAGGGGCACTGATCTTCCATGCAGTCAAAATCCAAGAATGAAACATAGTTGACCTTTGAATAGCATGGATTTGAACTGTGTGGGTTCATTTAAACATTGATTTTTCCCCGTTGCTATAGTGGATGAGTTCTAAACGCTGTTTGCAAATTAATCACCTGTGTGAGCATTTCATAGCACATGTACCATGAAAGTAAATGCTCAGCTAACACCAATTTTCATATATTCTAGAAAGTTCGATCATTCTCCATACTGCTTATTTACATCCACTTCTGACACCTGATAAGAGCCCTGGATTTAGTGTGACAATTCAAAGTTTTAAGGCCAGCCTCTGTGTCATCTTTCAACACCCTAGAGGATGCAGGTGGCTGCTACCATAAAGATTTACAGCCCTGGAAACTACACGAGGCCTATGAGTTGGAATCAACTTGATGGCAGTGGGGATTGTGAGACCTGGTGACAACACAGGTTATGTGTTGGGCTGCTAACAATAAGGTCTGCAGTTCAAAACCACCAGCCATTCCACAGTAGAAAGATGAGACTATCTACTCCCATAAAGATTTACAGTCTTGGAAACCCAGAAGGGAAGTTCTGCTCCAGTTTATAGGGTCATTATGAGTCAGAACTGACTCGATGGCATTTTAATTTTATTTTTACAGTTTTATTGGTATATAATTCACATATCATACAACTCAATAGTTCACTCATATTAAAGACAGTTGTAAAATCACCATAGAACAATTTCGTCTTTAATGTACTCATTATTAGCTCCCCCATTCCTACCCCACCCCACCCCAACCTCCTTTGCCATGGCAACTAGTATAAACAGACCCACATTTCCTATATGAGAGAGAGCACTTACTTTTGTTTCAGATTACCTAAAACTCCAATTTCTCCTCCAAACACTAGAAGACACCATTGGAGAGGGGCTCTCCTTGGTAACTAAGTCTGTCGCTGTCATCAAGTTGATGACCCTTTATGACAGGACAGATCTGCCCATAGGGTTCTTTACCTAGACTGTAGGAGCCTTGGTGGCAGAGTGGTAAAGTACTCGACTGCATGGAGAAGTCTTCTTCCATAAAGATTACAACTTTGGAAACCCTACGGGGCAGTGCTACTTTGTTCTATAGGGTCTGCTTATGAGTCAGAATTGCCTTGACAGCAAAAGATTCAGCTCCCTCCTCTTCCCTTCTTTTCTTTCTTTTTGGTTTAATCTTTACGAAAGCATATTGACAGATTCTTCTCCCCCAAAGCTAGTGGGTGGGTTAGAACCACTAAGCTTTAGCTAAGTAATTAAGTGAAAACATTTGTAATACCAAGGAGCCCTGGTGGTGCTATTAAATAGATATGGGACTGCAAATTAGTCAGTAGTTCAAATCTACCATCCACTCCTCGGGAGACTGTCTGCTCCCATAAAAAATGGACAATCTCAGAATGCCTGTAGGGATCGCCGTGAGGCAGTGGGTTTGATTTTGGGAGGGATCTATTACAATTAATTAGCAATAGCCTTTTGATTTACCATTAAACAGGAGGCCTATTGGACAATGAGGTATTTAAATTGTCCTATTTACCCAGGGTCCAACTAAGGACCTGATGACGTTGAAGAGTCAAACATTTGATGTTGGAAGGAGATTAACTTTAATATACTTCCTGGGCATCCTAAATCAAATATGCTTGGCCCTAAGTTTTTTTTTTTTTAAAGATCATTTTCTTGGAAACTCTTACAACTCTTGTTACAATCCATACATCAAGTGTATCAGACATATTAGTACATATGTTGCCATCGTTTTTTTCTAGACACTTTCTTGTTTTTAATCATTTTAGACCCTAAGTTTTATGTGAATTCTATTTGTAACTAACTTTTTTCTTTTAAGTTTTTTTAAAACAAATTCTGTTAGTAATACTAAAATATATCACATCATTGATAGGTGATTGACTTTGACATTTCAGCTTATAAAAAGTAAAGTATGAGAGTTCAGGAATCAGGGAAAAGAATTCCAGCAAGAAATAAGACAAATAAAACCGCCTGCTGAAACGGATGTATATTTAGGAAGTACTGAAATGTTATCATGTTGCTCTTGCTCTCAATCATTGTCAATTAAATGCTTCTGTGGCAAAAGAGAGGTGGCTCAGGAGAAGAAAGGAGGATAGAAGATGCTAGAAAGGCACCTAAAAGCAGCCTGTAGGCACCTTCGGACTTCTTTGACTTTTTCACCTTCTATATTTTAAAAATTCACAAGGAGTTTATTTTTCACTTCCATAAGGGATCAGAGTTTGTTTGGATTTCAAAATAGTTTTAGCAAAAGGATTGACATTACTTACCTCACTTGCAAAAATCTTTAGGTCCAATTGATGCCCTGTATGCATCTAGTGGTTTCTAGCACCCTCTAGCCACTGCCAAGTTTATATATACACCAGTTTAAAAATGGTGGTGCTCAGGGAGAAACGCTAAGGGCATGCAACACAGCAGCGTGGGGAGTAAAGTAAAGAAGTCCCCGAGGAATACCAAAAATGGACTTTGGGCCCAGAGCATGGCACCCCATCAGATACGACCTATAAACATTCCTAAAGGTCAATTAACAGACATGGAACTACTTATAGGCTTTTCTTTTTTGTCAATGGTTTTTTGTTATTTTGTTTTGCTCTGTCTTATTGTTGTGCTTAGTGTTATAAGATAGGCCGGGTAAACAATCCAGAGGAGAAAGACAGTTCCAGGGGGACACGGAAGAGGTGGAGGCAGGGGAAAGGAAGTTGGTGTTAACAAGCCCAGGGGCAAGGAAACAAAAAGTCATCTAACATCTATGGCAAGAAGGCCATAGGATACCTGGTAGGGCTTGATCAAGGTCAATGTAACCAAGAGGAATTACTGAAACCCGAGTGAAGGCTGAACATGATAGTGGGACAAGAGGAAAGTAAAAGGAGATAGAGAAAAGAAGTAGGAGGCAAAGGACATTTTATAGAGGTCTAAATACAGGCATGTACATATGTAAATATATTTATATATACGGATAGGAAAATAGATCTATGTATTTGTTAAGTATTAAGCATTCTGTGATGCTCATCTTCCCGACACAGTCACTGAAGACAAAATAGGTACATAAGCAAATGTGCTGAAAAAAGCTGATGGTGCCTAGCTATCAAAAGATATAGCATCTGGGGTCTTAAAGGCTTGAAGATAAACAAGCGGCCATCTAGCTGAAAAGCAACAGAGTCCACATGGAAGAAGAACATCAGCCTGTGTGATCATGAGGTGTCGATGGGATCAGGTATCAGGTATCAAAGACCCAGAACAATAAATCATATCAATGTGAATGAGGGGAAATGCGGAGTAGAGACCCAAAGCCTATCTGTAGGCAACTGGACATCTGTTACAGAAGGATCAAAAGGAAGAGACGAGCCAGTCAGGGTGCAGTATAGCACTGATGAAACATACAACTTCCCTCTAGTTCTTTAATGCTTCTTCGCCACCCCCCCAAATATCATGACCCCAATTCTACCTTACAAATCCAGCTAGACCAGAGCATGTACATGGGTACACATAAGAGCTGGAAACGCAGGGAATCCAGGACAGATAAATCCCTCAGGACCAATAATGAGAGCAGAGACACCAGGAGGGGAAGGGGAAGGTTGGGGAGAAAAGGGGGACTGATCACAATGATCTACATATAACCCCTTCTCTGGGGGACAGACTACAGAAAAGTGGGTGAAGGGAGACATTGGACAGTGTAAGACATGAAAAAATAATAATAATTTATAAATTATCAAGGATTCGTGAAGGAGGGACGGTCGGGAGAGAGGGGGAAAATGAGGAGCTAATACCAAGGGCTCAATTAGAAAGAAAATGTTTTGATAATGATGATGGCAACATATGTACAAATGTGCTTGACACAATGGTGTGTGATAAGAATTGTACGAGCCCCCAACAAAATGATTTAAAAAAAAATGGTGGTGCTTTTAGTTACCAAAAAACAAACAAACCCCAAGTGTGTCCCTTCACAACCTTCCCCATCTCCAGTCCTGTTCTCTAAAAGAAACTACTTTTAATGCGGCACCTGCTTGTTTTTATTTGGCTAAGGTTTACTTACACATCTCCAAACAAACTGTGCTTGCTTGATTTATCAGTGAAAGGCAACATCCATAGAGTTCCTGCTGTGACACGGGAGAATGTTGTTCCCTCATATCAACTGCTACCTCCTACCCTCCCTCTCTCCATACAAAGAATTCACTTAGTTCAATATATTTGTACGATTAATAGCATTTTTCCTATTCCACATAGTCTTCCCCCCTCCCCTTAATATCTCTGTGCTCTTGTCCTCACTGCTATTGATCTTCAGTGAGAGGAAATGAGTAGCTTCACTGTAGGTGACAACCATTGTTTCATCTTTCCCATTTAGGTGAGTTAATCTCCCAAAGGTTTTTGGCTTGTGTAGTATTTGGTTTCTCTTTCCCTCCCTACCCAGGCCAATGAAAGACACCAGTCTGGACAAGTGTTTCTGCTGACTCACTTTCCCTTCCAAACGAAGCTGCAATCGTTAACCTGTCTCTACTAGAAAATGAAATCGATATTTTCTTCTCTTTCTAGTGACTCGTTAGTGTTTTAATTTGGGTTAGAGCTTGGTTACAGAAAAAGGCAAGTTTTAAATTGTCACTCAAAGATTTCAGGTCCCCCTGACCAATAACATTCCCTCTCAACTTCCACTTTGTACAATGAAGTTATTACTATTCCTGTCCTTCCCGTTCCATTCTCTCATTTTTACTTTTATGATCTTGGTATTGACAACATTTGCATTCTGTTATCAATGTTCTTGGGAAATACAGGAGGTTTTGTTTAATCTTCTATTTTATTAAATTTCCCCCCAACAGTTTTATTAGATAGAATTCATATCTCATAAAACTCGATAGTTAAATCATATCAAGAAGAGCTATGCACTTTTAACACAGGAATTTGAACTTTTAAAATAAGGCAGGATTTTCAGTTGTCAGTCTAGCCCTCTCAGACCACAAGTTGATGCTGGTTGTTTAAGATCAAGACCTGGGCAAGCTCTGGGTTAGTCTTGCCACAGAGCATTCAGGCAGACATGAATTTTGTCAAGGTGAGCTGATGTTGGACACAGTGCCCAGGGGGCAGATCCAGTCTAGCCCAGATGACAGGGAGTCAAGGTCAGCAAGGACATAGGCTCCAACAGCCAGGCTCACAATACAGGCCTGCCACAATACAAAATAGGTCATATCATCTTGTGCTCGTCAAGTGAATAATGACTCATGAATAAGTGTTGATAAATACCTTACACATGGCACAATTCACATGTTATTAAAGTTCCTCTGCTAGAATTGATTCCCAAAGGGGATTTTTTCCCCTATTTGTTAACAGGTTGCCTATAGGTCAAGATAGAACTACCCAGTAGGTTTCCGAGATTATACACCTTTACGGAAGTAGTAAGCCTAGTCTTTCTCCCCCTGAGCAGCTGGTGGTTTCAAATCACTGGCCTTATGGTTAGCTGCCCCATGTGTTACCTGCTACACCACTAGAGCTTGGAATTGATTCAACAGTAGTGAGGTTTTTGGTCTTTTTCATTAACAGGGAGTTTTTGGGGGGTTGGGGTCTTTTTCATTAACAGGGAGACCAAATTTCACGGACCAAATATTCCTTAAGATTTTACATTACTGTCAGACCAGTAATTCGTGATCAGTAGGGTCACAATAAGTCAGAACAGACTCGGTGGCAGTGAGGGAGTCCATCAGGCCCGTGTCTGAGAGTTTGTTTCAATTACATTCAACTTTTTTAAAAAAGCACACAATGTTCGAAGGTAGACATTTCTAGGATCTGTTATCTAGTTCTTGTGTGTGGTTGAGTAGCTTCTGACTCAGAGCAACCCTGTATGAAGAGCCCCATAGGGTTTCCTAGGCTGTCATCTTTATGAGGCATTTCCAGGTCTTTTCTCCTGTGTAGCAGTTGTGAGTCTCTGAATGATCTATCTTTTGTTTAGTAGCTGAGCACTTAACCACTGTGGTACTAAGGCCAGTATGTGTGTGTATGCATATATATTTATAATATGTGTATATATAATCACACATATACACCCATACACATATTTTATTACCTTTCATATTTAAAATATGTGGCTCTACTAGAATATAAGTTACTTTATTCTAAAGATAGAACGTCAGTCCTAGAATAGAGAAAACAGGCTAAGAAAGTACTTAAACATCTGTCCAAGCAAGCCAAAAATGCCTGGCATCACACAATAAGAATTGGCATCCCTGTAGAGAGTTAGTGAATACGTATTAAAACTCTTGTTGTTTTAACATGAAGGTTTCTAACTTCATACAAGCATCCAGATAAACAAACTGAAACTCACGTCCTTCACAATATTGTGAGCTTCTTCGGCATTGAATCCAACCTGAAAAAGAAAACACAAGATGAAATTGCTTTCAATCCAAACTTCCTTATATTTGTAGATTTGATGATACAAAAAGCCCCTTAATTGGCTTAGACAAGTGCTAGGGATAGGAAATAAAGGCCATATGGATAAAAGCCATCAGGTTTAACATGACTGCCAATCTTATTCAAAACACTTCTAACAAGTACAACAAAATAAAACAAGACCGTTTCCTCATTTGCCTTCTCAGAGATTGCAATTCATTAGGTCAAAGGAGCCCAGTAGCTCTACTAGGAGTCTATCTGCTCCTGTAAAGGTTTAGAATCTCAGGAAGCCTGTGAGTCCACATCTACTCTTTGGCAGTGGGGTTTAGGGCAAGTCTAGGCAACCCCTTACAATGGTTAAAAACACACAACTTTCCTGGTGATTCTGAAGAACATCCTAGATTGAGAATTGCTGGACTGTAAAGTTTGAGAAATAAGCAAAGGGTGGATATAAAGATTATGTGCTATCAGCACATAGGAAATTGCTCCGGTTAAGTGTGAAACTGGCATGGGCCATTGAGGAAAACACCGAACACTAAACCCACTGCCATTAAGTCGATGCCACCACGCAGTGACTCTGTATAGAGTTTAAGAGCCTGTAAATCTTTACAGGAGCAAACGGCCTCATCTTTCTTCTACACAGCAGCTGGTGGGGTTTTCTGCTTCCTCTGCTTTATTCTAGGTTAAAATGTAACTTTTATAAACTGGCTTACTGATGAATTTATTTTTATTTTAGTACTATAAAAAATGTCTAGAAAGATAGTTTTTCCAGAATGGCTTGTGAGAATCCTAAATTAAAAGCCAGTATTAATTACATTCAAGTGTGCTAGAGTAGAAAACTAGGCTATGTGATAAGACTGAAATCTAAACCTGGAGGCACTTCAAGAAATACGTGATGTGTTTCCATGGAAACATTTTAGGTGCTTTATGACATCAGCAATTTTGTGAAAAACACTACATATATAACATAAAAGCTGTCTACACAAAAAAATTCTGAAAATAACAGGTTCTGGCACATATCATCTTAAGTACAGGTTTACTCATTTCATTAAACACTAAAACTCTCAAATAGCAAAAATGTAAAACTACTCTACATACTTAGGGGTATCATGAAAAGAAGCCTCATTTGGGCCCCATTAAAACTACCAGTTTGGCTAAAAAAAAGTCGGCCAAACGATCTAGTTTTAAAAAAGCAACCAAACTTACTGCCATCGAGTCAATTCTGACTCAGAGTGACCCTCTGGGTTCCTGAGGCTGTAACTCTTCATGGGAGTAGAAATTCTCATCTTTCTCCTGCGAGCAGCTGGTGGTTTCCAACCTTATGGTCAGCAGTCCAATGCTTAGCTCACTGTGTCACCAGCGCTCTTTCTAAAACTGCCCTACAAATCAAATCCTGCCCATTTCATTTCAATTTGGAAATCTAAACCCAAACCAGTTGCCATGGAGTTAAGACTCATGATGACTCTTTGTGCAGAGGACTTAACTACACTCCATAGTGTCTTCCATGGCTGACATTTTTTTGGAATTAGACTGCCAGGCCTTTCTTCTGAGGTAACTCTGGAAGAGTTCTAACTTTTAACCATTCCATTAAATCAGGGTAGTTATGGCAACACATCTAACTCCATTTCTTTTCAAATATATTTATACTATAGTAAAGATACCTTTTAGGGATAGAAGACTATAATTAGATGGGGGGGATACCTGGGGGTGAGTCAGTCTTTGAAATTTTTTGGCCTTTTAAGTCTCCATTTCTAAAATTAGAACATTTAACCAATTACCTTCAAGTACTTGTGAAAGCCACCTGCATCACCGAATTAAGTTAAATGGGATTCTCGCTTCTACAGAAACCCTCATCCTTAATATGCCACCCACTGGGTCAGAAGTCTTGCCCAGTGGTTCAATCCATAACATTTTGTGTCACATTTTCTTTTTCTGCATCATTCACCTGTGCCTTCCACTGCATAGAAAGACCTGTGATTATGTTGCCCTGGCAGGCTTGTCCCACACTCTGCTGGGATCCAATAGGTCTCATGCTGCTAGTGGTTAAAGGGAAGCAAAGGATGTGTACTCTGAGACCTGGGTTCAAATCCAGCATCTGCCATTCCTGGCATTTAAACAGGCTAAATCACCTAAGTCGAAGTCCCACCAGTAATGGGAAGATAACAGCTGACATCATGGAGCTCTGGTGAGGACTGGGAAAATCCGAGTCAGCAAGCAAGGGCTCATAATCCATAAAACAATTCCTTCCAGACCACCCAGGAGAGAGTTTTAGGGATGGGAGGGGCTTGCCACCAGTACCTTGGGCTTAGGGGCTGCAGCACCTGCTATGGGGAAGCCAAGGGCGGAGGAAGCAGCTGGGAAGACAGGTTTCTAAGGCCTGCTCAGCAGACAGGCGGTGCCCGCCATCCCATCCCCACCCCATGCACCCCTAGTCAATCAAGCCTCCCATCCCTTGGCACTGGCTCCACCGCCCGCCTCTAGCGCTCTTGGCTGCCCTGGCCACCCAGGCTCCCAGAACCAGCCCCCCAGAACCAGCCCCCCACTCCCATCTACAGGACCGCAAGGGGAGTGGGGAGCTGGGCGAGCGGGGCGGGTGCCCTGTTAGGAGGAGGGACCCGGGTTTGCGGGACACTGCACACCAACTCCTGCGCGAATCTTCCGCTTAGACACCAGCCTGCAGAGACCCCGCGTTGGAGTGGGCGGGGGCAGGGGCGGGGGTCGTTCTCAGGCGGCCGAGGGGCGGTACCTCCTCAAAGTGGCGACGGTACTCCTCCATGGTGGAGCCGGATCTCTCTGGAGCAAGAGGCGGGCTGGGTTCTGCGCACTAGCCTCTGGGGAGGCCCCGCCCCTCTTATGTCATAGTGCCTGCCCCCAGGCAGGCCTTCGTGTTGTGTCAATGCCACCTTCCAGGGAGAGCAAGGGTACTAAGGGTTACAGCCAAGGGAGTGTGCCTGTGAGAGGCCTAGGGGTGGGGGGAGTGGTCCCCTCTCCAAAGGTATGAGCCCTTCGTCCTGGTAGACGCTTCACTGCTGGGAAGAGGGGGTGCTGGGTGACACTTTCACAGTGGTGACACCAAAATGACTATAAATTGTTAGTGCTGTGTTTCCGCCGAATTGTATTATTTTTTATTTTAAAATACCCCTGTAATTATTTATAATAACAATTCTATTTTTCATAAGCCCAGCTTACATGTATCAATATACCTGCAAGGTTAAAAATCTATGCTAATTTACTTTTTGAATCTTGTATTGTGCACTAGTAAGAGCTGTCATTCTTACTCAATTATCGTGACTCTTGGAACCACATGGTTTGCCTGCACTAGAAGCATGACCTTCTGCTAGTCATTGCTGCTGGTATTTTTATAGTCGCTGATTTTATACAGTTTTTGGTGTGTGTGTGTTGTGTGTGTGTGTGTGTGTGTTTGAAACCCTGGGGGTGTATTGGTTACAGGTTGGGCTGCAGTCCTCATGGATGGCAGTTGGAAAACACCAACTACTCCGAGGGAGAAAGATTGGACTTTCTGTTCTTGTAAACAGTTAGTCTCAGAAACCCACAAGGGGGTCACTATGAGTTGCCACCTACTCAATGGCAATGAGTTTTGAAATTGTGGTAATTAGTATTTGTGCATCTAAATCAAAAACCCCTTTGAGAATGAAAAAGTAATTAAAAGAAAGGAGAGATAAAACAAGGCTACAGCTCCATTACTAATAAAATTGTAATTAATAATGTAATTCAATGTAAAGAGATTTTTAAAATCATTTTATTAGGGGCTCATACAACTCTTATCACAATCCATACATACATCAATTGTGTAAAGCACATTTGTACACTCATTGCCCTCATCATTTTCAAAACAGTTCCTCTCCACTTAAGCCCCTGGCATTAGGTCCTCAGTTTTCCCCTCCCTCCCCGCCCCCCCTCCCTCATGAGCCCTTGATAATTTATAAATTATTTTGTAAAGAGATTTTACAAAATAATTTGTTGTTAGTATTCTAATAATCAGGAGCTCTGGTTGTGCTGTCCACTAAGCATTGAACTGTTAACCTCAAGGTCAGCTGTTAAAATCCACCAGTTCCTCTGCCTGAGAAAGATGAAGCAGTCTATTCCCTGTAGAGTTACAGCCTCAGAAACCATTGACAGGGGTGATATGAATCATAATTAACTCAATGACAGGAATTTTAAATTATTCATATAATCTAAGAAAAATTGCATTTAAACAAGTTACAACTCTCTTATTTTATTCTGTAATTAAAATCAATAATAAATATTACTTAGGATTCTGTATGGGCTCAAACGCAAGAGCAGTAGTGAGGATGGCACAGGATCATGCAGTGTTTTCTTCTGTTGTACATGGGGTCTCTGGTCAGAACCAATCCCTGGCACCCAACAACAAGGACAACAGGATTCCGTAGGGTCTGATATGGGAGAAAGTCCCCTGGAGAGGGTAGCACTCCTGATGATATCACTGGCCTGGCACCTCTGACTTGCTGCCTCCAACCTTTATGGAAAGAAGGGATAGTGTTACAGCGCTGGAAATTGAGAGACGTATTGTGCATCTAGGCTCCTCATTAGTGAGTAGTTGAATGTTTGTTCATTTATTCATCATGAAGCAAACAAGTGTAGTGAATGCAATAGTGACTTGGAGCTATGTGACTTGGGGAAAGCTACAGGGTTCTCATATGAAAACCTATGCCCATTTCACACATAGGGTCACATGAGATTCTTTCTACATGCATAACACTTAAACAGATGCTCCTACATCCCTCCTTATCTGTGACTATTTAAAAAGAAAGATGGTTTATGGAAGAAGCATGCATATCTCGCATTATAAATCTGAGCAGAAAAACAGTGGCTACATTTAATAAGAAATTACTACATTCAAAATGACTAGGGAATTCATTTAAGCATAACAAAGTTGAAGATGAAACTGAGGTAGAGTTTAAATAACTGACACTTTATAGAGGAAGCTTGTGTATCCTCTTTAAGTACTTTAAAAAAAAACTAATGTGATGATTATCCCAGGAACAATTTCAATCCTATGATAGGACTAGTAGAATCATTTGAAACACCTGCCTTCTGTAAAGAACTGCTTCTGGGTGAGTCTAACCCCAAAGTAAGATTATCTTAAAGGTGCTAAGGCCACACTATTATAACTCAGGTTTCTGTTGTATGGTTGTTGTTGTTAGATGCTATCAAGTTGATTATGATGCATAATGATGCTATGTACTACAGAACAAAAGAGTGCCCATTCCTGCACCAATCTCATAATTATTTGAAGCTGTTGTTGCAGCCACTATGTCTATACATCTCAAAAGTCTTCCTCTTTTTTACTTATTCTTTACTTACCAAACATGATGTCCCTCTCAAGGAAATGGTTCCTCCTGATACCATATCCAAAGTATGCAAAGCAAAATCTCATTATCCTGACTTTGAAGGCATAGTCTACCTGTACAAGACAGATTTGCTCTTTCTTGTAGTTTAACATAGTCGATATTCTTCTCCAATACCATAATTTATTTTACTGTTGTTTGTTTGAAATGAACTTATGTGTCGCTAAAGACTCCAAGTCCATTTCAGTTTTACTTTTCCTTCTTCTGCTTATCCATTCAGACCAGGTCTGAGGGGTAAAGAATTTGAAGGGATATTTTTGGTCTGTTTGTTTTTAAAGAAGCACATTATATATAGCTACACGCACCATCTCAACAAATGAAATCAGCAACAATAGCCCATTAAACGTCCCATAAACATGGTTCTCTTTCTCCCCAGTGCCCGTCCTTCCTCCGTCTGTCCTCAATGCCCTCTCTGTGCCCTCTCCCTGTTCTCACCCAAGTCCCTGACCTCCTCAGAGTCATCAAAGTGCTATCTTTTGTTGTGAAAACCACATTTCTTTTGCTTTGTTTTTCCTTCTGATAATGATGTTATTAAATATTTATCTTCGTAAGATTGACTAAGTTTACTAAGCATAATGTTCTCGAGTGTATCCATGTCTTGCAGTATTTGAGTTATCATTTTTATTGATGCATAATATTACGTTGTATGAGTATACTAGTGTTTATTTACCTATTCCTCTATAAGGAGAACTTTGGGTTGTTTCCGTGTTTTTGCTATTATGAAAATTACTGCAATAAATATAGGTGTGCACATGTCTGTTCATATGTAGTCTTTATTTCTTTAGGATATATTCCCAGTAGAGAGATTGCTGAATCATAAGGCACTTATAATTACATCTGCTTATGGAGGAAGTGCCATACTGGCTTCCATAGTGGTTGTACAATTCTGCAGTCCCATCAGCAACGTAAGAGCATTATGCTCTCTCCAGGTCCTCTCAACTATTTATTATTTTATGTTTCTTTTTAAATACAGGAATTTATTTTAGAGGGAAATCAAATTGGAATGATATATAAATATGAATCATTCACTTTAATTAATAATAATTTTCATTCTCATACCAAATAAAATTGTTATATTTTTAAAATCTTTTTCTTTCTTTTTTTAAAAAATCATTTTATTAGGGGCTCATACAACTCTTATCACAATCCATACATACAGCAATTGTGTAAAGCACATTTGTACATTCATTGCTCTCATCATTCTCAAAACATTTGCTCTCCACTTAAGCCCCTGGCATCAGCTCCTCACTTTTCCCCTCCCTCCCTGGTTCCCCACTCCCTCATGAGCCCTTGATAATTTATAAGTTATTATTTTGCAATATCTTGCCCTGTCTGACGTCTTCCTTCACCCACTTTTCTGTTGTCCTATTATTTTACATTTTATTGAATTTTGCTTAAAGTTGGTATGAGGTGGTGTCACATTGTCATTTAAATTTGTAACATACAATTTGTAAGGCAAATATTTCTTCATATGATTGTTGGCCACCTGGATGTCATCTTTGGTAAATTTCCTATTCATGCCTTGTGGAAATTTTTTTCAATAGATTATTTGTATTTTTCTTGTTAAGATATTGTAGTTTTCTATAGATTTTTGAGATTATTCCTTTCTCTGATGTATTATTACTAAATATTTCCTCCTAATCTGTAGGTTCTCTTTTAACTCTCTTGATGAAGTCTTTTGGTGTGCATAAATGTCATATTTTATCATGTTCCAGTGCTTTGTTTTATTTTTTATAGTGTGGATATTTTCCATTATACTCAATACTGTGTTTATGACTTGTATTAGGGTCCTTAGTTTATTCCTAGTTTTTCATTGGTGGTCTTTATGGTTCTGTGGTTTATATTTAGGTCTGTGATCCATCTTGAGTTCATTTTCGTACATGGTTTGAGACATGTGTCCTGTTTTATTCAAGGCTATCTCTTGCCCACTTGATTTGCTTTAGCCCTTTATTAAAGATTAGATGTTCTATAGGCATTTGGTTGTATTTCAGGGTTTTTGATTCTAATTCATTTTTCTTAATATCTATCGTTATATCAGTACCAGGCTGTTTTGCTTACCTTGGCTTTTTGATAGGTTTTAAAGTCATGGAATGAAATGCCTCCTACTTTGTTTTTATTTTTGATAGTGTTTTATTTATTCTGGATTTCTTTTCTTTCCATATAAATTTAGTGATTAGTTTTTTCATTGAAAAAATGTGGTGGGATTTGGATTAAAATTGCTTTGAACTTGTAATGTATATGGTGTTATATTGACATTTTCACAATGTTTAATCTGCCTATCCAGGAACATGGTAGCTTATTCCATTTGTGTACATTTCTTTTGTTTCCTTCTAGGAGTATTTGGTAGTTTTCCATGTATAAGTCCTCCCCACCCCCTGACCAATACCATAATGTAAGTGAAGCTATTAGTATTCATTGTTGAGCTTTTATATGTATATGAAGCTATTAAAACACCAGAACTTAAGTCTATCATGTCTTCATGCTCAACATGTAATTTTTTTAAATTTCTAATACTTGAATGGAGTCTTTCTCAGCCTTGGGTTCCATAATCATTGTAGATCCAAGTAAAATAAAATCCTTGACAAAATCAATAATTTCCATGTATCACCATGTTTTTATTGGTTTAGTTAGAAGGACTTGTTGGTTTTTGTTTTTTTAGTTTAAATATAATCCATTCTGAAGGGTGTAGTCTTCATCAGTTAAGTGCTTCAAAACCTTTTGATAATTTGCAAGAAAGATTGCATCCTATGCATATTGCAAGTTGTTGTTGATTCTTCCTCCAATCCTGATGCAACATTTTTCACATAGTCTAATATACAGATAATAATATTATTATAATTATATACAGAATAAGTATGGTTCTGTTGGTATTTAAAATACCAGTGGTGTGTCTTGACTGCATCATCAATCACAGCAACATACAAGCCACCATGGTAAGACAAACTGACAGAAGAGTAGTGGTGTTGTGTTGTCCAAACCAATCCACTGCCATTGAGTCAATTCCAATACACAGCAGCCCTATAGGATAGAATAGGTTCTTCTTCTGAGTTTTTGGGGCTGTACACATTTATGAGAGCAGGGACCCTCATATTTCTCCTTCAGAACAGCTGGTGAGTTCAATATCCCATCCAGGCCTTTTTCGCTAAGCTCCCAACTGTTGGTGATCTGGTGATCTGCCCTGCTGTTTGCTGCTTGTGGGTAGACTGCCTACATTGCCAGAGGGAAGACTCAGCTGTCTGCTTCCTTGACCTTGGACCCAGCAGCCCTTGTGAGCTGAAGGACTTCCAGTATATTAACTGTTCCACAGAAGTGCGTTGAACTGAGCCCTCTGTACTGCTGTGTAGAATGATTTGCGATTTTATACCTTCCAGCTGTATAAATCTATCCATATATATATATATATATATTTGTGAGTATTCTTGTTTCATTTCTCTATATAACCCTGCCTAATACAGGTAGTGCAGTTGTTCAGCAACCTGAGGAGTTACAGTGGATGGAATTGCATCCCTACAAAAGATGTGTTATAAATCCTAATCCCTATAAATGTGGATGTAATCAAATTTTTGAAAAGGGTTGTATTTGTTATGTTAATGATACCATATCAGATTAGGCTTTATCTGAAACCAATTATTTTTGAGATATAAAAAGAGATTAGGCAAGAAAGAAAGTAAGCATGAATGAAAGAAAGAATTGTGCCTTGTGGAGAATACCAAGGAACACACCGAACAACAACAGAGAAGCTGACCCAAAGATTTCCACCCTGAAACCACGAACCCCCAGAGTGGATAGAAAAACCTCTCCTAGCACAGGCACCCTAAATTCAGACTTCTTTCTCCCTAAACTATACGAAAATTAATTTCTGTTCATGAAAGCCACCCATTTGAAGTATTTCTGTTACAGTTGCAATAGAAAGCTAAGGCAGCAGCCTCTGTGCTTTCTATCTTTTCATGTCACTGTCCTCAGCACATACGTTTTATAGTCACACATGGCTACAGCAGTTCATGAGGAGCCACAAAGAACGAAGAAATCACATCCAACAACGAAGATGAGAATTGCCTTTGTTGGGCCACTTAGTCCTTCCTCCACACCTTGGCAAAAGATATGGGAAAAAGTGTGCTTGATATTTTCTTTTTTTGTGGAGAAACAAGTTTAACTAACAAGGAAAGGGAGCCGTGAAATGATTGTTGATAGGTCAGTCCTATCCTAACTTTTTCATGTTAGGACTCATATAGGATATGATAATATTTATATCATACATTAGGGTAAACTGGAGAGTGTTGGAAACATTGCTATGGAGCTTGTTGAAAAATGTCTTCTTTGTATTACATAATTATAAGGAAAGGATATGAAAAGAAAATATAAAGGAAACTGAAAGTTGAATTTACAATAGCCTCCAAATAGAATCCTTTCATACATTTTAATGACAACAGACTGTTGGCTCACAGGGCCTCAGAAGAAGTCAACTCCACAAATCAGCAGGTCTGAAATCAATAGATCAGATGGCAGGCAAATCCCAGAATTGGCAGGTCAAAAGATAGGCTTGCTAGTTAAAGTTCCAAGAATCATAAGTCAGATGATGATGTGCCGGATGCAGGATCCAGAGCAAAGGCAAACCTTGCCAAAACACCCCTATATTCAAGAGAAAATTTTAAATGTATGAAAAAAATGACCGTTATCTCTTAGTTCCCTTTTTCGCCCAAGTCTTTTGAAGCCCTCTCATATATTGGATGCAAGCCACACCCTGAA
Source organism: Echinops telfairi (assembly GCF_000313985.2). Taxonomy (NCBI): domain Eukaryota; kingdom Metazoa; phylum Chordata; class Mammalia; order Afrosoricida; family Tenrecidae; genus Echinops; species Echinops telfairi. The sequence continues at coordinate 927,963 of NW_022103923.1, forward strand.
AGAAAGTTCCACTACTGTGGAGTGTTTGACTTAAATAAGGGTGTGACCTGAGTAAGGCTGTGAATTGTGACTTGAGTCATGCTTTCTTGGAAGGCTGTACCTCAAGGTACACCAAACACTCATTCGACCCATTATTATGTAGTGGTTACGATTTGTAATACATAAAATAGAGGTTAGTTACATAATATCACAAAATGGAAGTGTGTGAGTCTGGGTAGACTAGAGAAACAAATTCATAAACATGCTTATGTGTATAAGAGAGAATTTTATATAAAGGGTAATTATACATTAAGAAAGCATCCCAACCCAGTCCAGTCCAAGCCCATAAGTCCAATATTAACCCATATGTCTGATACAGATCTTTAAAGTCCTCTTCAGACTCAGAAACACATGCAATGATGCCAAATGCAGGACGGTCACAGGCCAGTGGGTAGAAGTCTATGGATCCAGTGGCATTGTAAGCATCTCAGTGCTGGCAGAGATCTCTACATGGCTTCTCCAGCTTCATAGTTCTGGTTGCGTCAGAGTAGGTCCATGTGGCTTCTCTGGCTCAGGGCACTACGGTAGTTCGATGTGTCTTGTCTGCTGCAATGTCTTCCAGGTAGTGAGCAGAGAGAGAAATTATCTCCTGCCTCCAAGGAGGAAATACTAGGAATTCCCAGAAATCTTTGGGGAAGAAAGTGCCCACACAGAGGCCTCATTTACTATACAATGAATGACAGGCTAGACTCCACCCCTTCACTCGTAATCCTCGCAAGTCCCAAATTGATGCCAGATGATGTAACTACCACAGGAGGCCACTACATAACACTTACAATCACAGCCTAGCCAAGTTGGCACATAACATTAACCATCACTGGGTGCCAAGATGAAGCAGATGGTGCACTAAAATTGAGATAATTTTAAAAGGGCACATTTATAAAGAGGCTAATTACAAGGTGTGGCAAGAACCTGGGACTACCAACAGTGATGCTATCATCACTACTAGGTTCAGAGATTTGGGGTGAAAGAGATGTTTAAAAGATTATGTAGCAAAGACTACTTTGAGAAGAACAGTTGATCCTTTCTCTGGAGGAGACAAAACCTCCAAGGTGGTCTCCAACAAAGGGAACCAAAGAGAAATTATCCCGACTTTGTCTCCATATTGATGATCTACTGATTTAACCTGAAATTCAGAGCATAAGAAAACCTATTTTAATCCATATAGGTCACTTTCCTAGGTCATATGGCATTTGAAGCATAGGCAAACAGAGGAGATCCAGTACGGATCTCAACAATCCCTATGATCCCCAAGCTGAACAAATAAAATAAAAGCCACATTTTGGTGCATCACAGTAAATGGTTGAGAATCAAAGGAAATACTTTAGAAATTGTAAAGCAGCCCCAATTACTCCCAAATGGTAAATTGCCTTCAAAGAAGTGACAAGAAAACTGTCACTGGATTCTTATAGAATACTGGAAACAAACAACTAGCCACTGCATACTTAGAATATCTACCCAGAAAGAGCTTTCGAAAATGAAGGTGAAATAACACAATTTCTAGGCAACTAGAACCTGAGATACTTAGTCACCAGCATATCAAAAAATGCTGAAGACAAAACTTTTGACAGAACACAAATTACCTTAGATAGAAATGGTAGATATAGGAAGAAATAAAAAGCAATTAAAGGGATAAATTTAAGTGATTATAAACTCTATAAAATGAGGATAATAATGCATTTTGGGATGAAAAGTACATGCCAGACTAAACTGTAGGCTAAAGGTAGCAGTGTAAATTTGAGAGGAGGATAAACTGAAGTGTTCAAAGTTTCTTTCATTATCAATGAAGTAGATAAAAGTGCCACATAATAGTATACTTTGATAAATCAAGGATACATTGTGTATAATGCAAGCACTAACATTAAAGTAAAAATAGTATATAACTTCCAAGCTAATAGAGTGAGGGAATGGTACAATAAAAATACAGAAGACAAGAAAGGAAAGGAAAATAGAAGATAATATAAGTGGGGCAAATAGGTAAAAATCATAATAAGACAGATTAAACACAAATATTTTATAATTACAATGAATGTAAATAGATTACTTGTTCCAATTAAAAGACACAGCAAATGACGAAATAAAATGAGTCCTGGTGGTGCTAGAGAGTAAGGTATTGAGCTGCTAACCACAGGTTCAAGCCCACCAGTCATTCCTCGGGAGAAATAGGAGTCTGTCTCTTCCCACAAAGATTTACAGTCTTGGAAGCTCTATCTGGGGTGGCTATGAGTTTGAATGGACTTGATAGCAGTGTGTTTAGTCTTTGGGAGTTATGCATTGTGTGGCGCTCTGGTGGCGTAGTGGTTACTCATTGGGCTGCAAGCTTCATGGTAGGCAATTCAAAACCACCAGCAGCTCTGCAAGAGAAAGACTGGGATATCTACTCTTGTTAACAGTTACAGTTACTCAGATGAGTCAGCATTCACTCCATAGCAGTGAGTTTGGTTTTATTATTATTATTACTTATGGAAATTTAAGATGCAAAAATTTTGAAAAGGTATTGAAAAGAATATACTAAAGTTGACACAAACACACAATTATATGTAAATGTATATATATGTACATCAAAATAGAAGAACACACTCAGCATATCTTAAACTGAACGACTTAAAGAAAACATTCAATGCTAGAGCTGCAAATCTTCAATGGGCACAATATTGAGCGATGCAGTAAACATCAAAAGAATATGGAAAGGATACAATGAGTCACTGTATCAAACTGAACTAGTTGACATTACACCATTTCAAGAGGAGCATATGAACAAGAACCAATAGTGCTGAAAGAAGACGCTCAAGCTACACTGAAAACATTCGTTTAACAAAAAAGGCTCCAGGAATTCATGGGATATAACTTGAAATGTTTCAACAAGTTTATGAAGCATTGGAAGCACTCATGTTTCTATGCCAGGAAATTTGAAAGATGGCTACTTGACCAACCAACTGGAAGAGATCCATATTTGTACCCATTTCGAAGAAAGGTGACCTAGCAGCACGCTCAAATTATAGAACAATATCATTAACATCACATGCAAGTAAAATTTTGCTGAAGGTCATCCAACAGCAATTACAGGAATACATTGACAGCTGCCAGAGATTCAGGCCAGATTCTGACGAAGACGTGGAACAAAGAATATCATTGCTGATGTCAGTTGGATCTTGGCTCAGAGAATACCAAAAAAAAGGTTTACTTCTATTTTATTGACTATGCCAAAATATTCTACTGTGTGGAACCTAACAAACTGTGGATAACCTTGAGAAGAATGGGAATTCCAGAACACTTCAAAGTGCTCATGCAGAACTTGTACATGGATCAAGAGACAGTTGTGTAAGCAGAAAAAGGGCACGCTGCACTGTTTAAAATCAGGAAAGGTGTGTATCAATGCTGTATCCTCTCACCATACTAGTTCAATTTATATGCTGAGCAAATAATCAGAGAAGGTGGATTATACAAAGAAGAATGCAGCATCAGGATGGGAGGAGGACTTAGTAACAACCTGGAATATTCAGATGACACAGTCTTGCTTGCTAAAAGTGATGAGATCTTGAAGCACTTGCTGATGAAGATCAAGAATTGTAGCCTTCATTATGGATTTCAACTTAAGGTAAAGAAAGCCTGAATCTGCACAACTGGACCAATAGGTAACATCATGATAAGTGGAGAAAAGGTTGAAGATGTCAAGGATTTTGTCTTGCTTGGATCCACAATCAGTGCTCATGGAAGCAATAGTCAAGAGATCACATTGGATAAATCTGCTGCACAAGAATTCTTTAAGCTGTTGAAAAACAAAGGTGTTACTTTGAGGACTAAGGTGTATCTTACCCAACCCATGGCTTTTAATTTGTCTATCAGGCATGTGAAAGGAGGACCTTGAATAAAGAAGACCAAAGAAGAATAGATACATTAGAATTATGGTGCTGGTGATGTGTATTGAAAGTGCCATGGGATGCCAGAGGGACACACTAATCTGTCTTGGAAGAAGCTTCACCAGAATGTTTCTTATAAGCAAGGATGGCCCAACTTCCTCTCATGTACTTTAGACATGTAGTTAGGAGAGACCAGTCCTTGGTAAAGGGCATCCTGCTTGGAAAAAGAAAGAGGCAGGGAAAAAGAAGAAGGCTCTTAACAAGACGGACTGACACAATGGCTGCAAGAATGGGCTCAAACATAAAAAACATTTGACACGATGATGTAGTACTATGCAGTCTTACATTCTGTTGTTGCTGAGTCAAAACTAACCAAAAGGTGCCCAACAACAACAACAGTCCTTCAAACGTCTAGATCATCATTACATTGCCAAAAGTTTCCAGTTTATTATGATAATCCTGTTTCCCTGTTTGGGACATCTGCTTTGAATATCTGCTTCTACAAGCCTTGTGTTTCTGAGGTGTAAGCAGCTATGGTCTAGACAGTACTATTTCAAAGCCTTTGTAATATCTGGCCTCACTTTGACAGAATGAGTTTTCTTCCAAAGTGCAAGCCATTATTACAAAAGAAAACTGCAAGGTAATACAATTTTTCTAATTACAGCACTAATTATCAAGAGTAGAACACTAATTTTTAAATTGCATTACTTTAGCTGAACATAGATCAACAATGGGGTAGGGAATAGAAGATACAAATGAAGCAGGAAGTTGCTGTGCTGAGATATGCCTTTTTCCATTGCGAAGACACCACTCAATAATATCACTAATGCAGATATATGAGGAGAAATGACTTGATGGGAAGGATTGCTATGTTATGGAATTAGTCTCTATAGAATTGAAAAAAAACACCAATATAATTAACAGCAATAACAAAACCCACAGGATTTTAACCTTGGCTGAAAATAAAAATCATAGAAGGAGGTTTGAAAATGCATCTATTCTAGATCCCACTCTCTGAGATTCTGATTTAATCTGAAGAAGAGACTGGTATGAATAGTTTTTTAAAATATTCCCAGGATAATTATAATATGCAGCCCTGACTGAGGATGCATCAGATGTAATGCTTCCCCCACCCTCTTCTGGAGGTCATTAAAATAATGTAAATTTTTTTTTTTGCTGATAATGTGAAATTCTATACCTTCTCAAGGTATTCTTCAGTCTTTTGGTTTGGTCATTCATTTATTTAACAAACTTTTTTTAGTACCCACTGTGCATCAGGCAGCCTCCACTCCTCTGTCAGTGGAGACTTTTGTGTTGCTATAATACCAAACACATTTCACTTAAACTTCCAGACTAACATGGACTAGGAAGAAAGACTTGGCCATCTGCTTTTCTACAGCAACTCAGCCAATGAAATCCCTATGGATTACAATGGCTTAATCCAGTGATTACGAGAAAGAGCTTTTAGATAAGGTAGTAAAAGGATGTGAGTGGGAAGAAGTTGTTTTAGATAATGTAAAGAAGGTGGCTTCTTTGAAGAAATAACATTTAAGCAGTCACATAAATAGTGTAAAGTAGCCAGTTGTGTTAGAAGTTAGATGAGAAGGGGAATATGTGTTTTCTTAGAGAATGGGGAGGGGAACTAGGAAAATATGGTAAGCCATTAAGCAATTGAATTGAGCTTGTGGTCATAGTTTCATAGTCTCCATCAATGAGGCTGCAGGTTCTAGCTACAGTTGGCTTTTGAAACCATGTACAGAGCAGTAGGGTTAACCAAGTTGGTTTTATTCCTGATAATTTTGACTGAGGATAAGACAATCATTGTAAATGAGGGCATTTCATTTGTAAGAGAAAGATTATGGTAATTCTTTCCCTGGATTCTCAGCTGGTTAAGTAGAAGTAGATTTTTTTAAAGTGATGACATCATTGGATTTGAGTCCAGAAAGGGGTTAGGGAAGGATTAGGGTGAAGGTTCTAACAAAAAAGGTAGTGGGACATAGAGAGTAAAGACCAGAAAGTTGGGTGATTGAAAGTGAAATATGTTTGAGTTCAATATCTAAGTAGCAAGGATGACCCTCTCTGGTTTGCTGCCTCTTTTATATCCTATTGTGGACATTGAGGCAAAGGGAGGAGTGGGTTACTAAAAGTAAAAGAAGCTTTGTATTAGTATTAACAGTCATTCAGGTATCATGATTTTTTTACTAGGTTCTATAATTGTCTTAGTATATCTCCCTAACTTTTCAGAATATGGGGTGATGAGTATGATGGAAAGAAATGGTTAATGTAGCTGCATAAAAGCTTGGGGTACCGTATCAGGATTAGCATATTGGTTAGAGGCATGAGATCAGGCATCTGGGAAGGAAAAGAAAGATTGTTCCATACAGGATGATCCAGGTTGACCTCCAGACTCATGTGGATTCTATATGACATATTTGTGTTACATATGCTTGCTTCTTTTTCATGCTCCTTTCTCTGCCATATATATTTGATTATGATATAGTATTTGTTCATATAATGAAAGGAAAAATTACATTAAGGTCCCTGGCATACCCTGTTTGTTCACACAATACAATGACCAGACAACCATTAGAATATTGTCCCCTAAGGTTTGGAATATTTGATTGTTTTACATTTGGATCCTCCCACTCCTGCCATTTTTAGCAAAGGTCATTAAAAAAAAAGATTGTGATTTTGGTGAAAATTTTTAGAGCAAATTGGTTTTCCATTCAACAACTCATATATATATACAGTATATATTTTTGTTTGTTTCATGACATTGATTCCAATCTCCACTATGTAATAGTACTCTTCGCACTTCCTCCCTGTGTTTATCATATCAATTTGACATACTTTCCTACCCTTTCCTGCCTTCTGAGCTCTATTTAAACCTGGGGAAATGCTTCCCTTTTGGTCTCCTATAGTTTTATAGTTCTAAGAAGTGTGTGCTTCCCTGGTGTTATTGTTCACTTTAGAGGAGTGTCTGTGTAAATTGAGCCACAGAAGTATATTCTGTCCCAGGCTTGAAGAGCTGGGATTAAGAGCCACAGTCTCTGGGTTTCCTTCAGTAGCCATGTTCTTTGTTATGATTTTGAGTTTGGACCCATATTTTTCTCCCACTTTATCTATGACCTCCTATTGTGATCCCTTTCAGAGTGTTCCACAGTGGTATCCAGCACCATCTAGTTCATCTGGTATCAGAATCATGGAAGTTGGAGTTTGTGTGGCTCATTAGCTTTTGGGGTCAGTTTCTTCAATATAATCTTGATTTTCTTTAAAACTTTAAAAATTGTGGATTAGGTGGAAGTTTTATAATTCAGATAATTAATTTTTTATTCAATAGTCTGAATAGGGGTCAGAAAACTGTGGCTTGAGGTCATAGGTGACTCTCTGGGTAAATACTTGTGACTCTGAAGTAAAATTGAAATTTTAAAAATTATATTAACCAGATAATAGTGATTTCATTTGTTTGTAAAAACATAATGCTTTCAAGTAATTATTAAATTGTTCTGAGACACAATATTGACCCTTCAATTTCAAAAGTTTTCTGACACCTGGTCTAACCTACTTATCAAATCTCCCAATAGTGTACCCTACCCTCCTCTTTTTATTTCTCTTCTCCCTCTTGTGGGTGAATATCTTCTATCTTGCTGACAATCTTTACCTTTTACACTGCTCCTCTACTTTACCAAGCATGATGTCCTTCTCCAGGGACTGGTCTCTCTTGACATGTCTAAATTATTTGAGACTATGTCTTGACATCCTAGCTTCTAAGGAGCATTTTGACTGTATATCATCCAAGACAGGTGTGTTTGTTCTCTTAGCCGTCCATGGAACTTTCAATATTCTTCACAATAATCCAAATGCATCTATTTTTTTTGGTCTTCTTTATTCAATGTCCAACTTTTACTTGCATATTAAGTGATTCAAAATATCTTGGCTTGGATAAAACACATCTTAGTGCTCAAAGTAACATTCTTGCTTTTCAACACTGTAAAGAGGTCTTATGCAGTAGATTTACCCAATGGAGTATGTTGTTTGATCCCTTGACTACTGCTTCCATGAGTATTGATTGTGGATCCAAGCAAAACAACTTCAATATTTACTCCGTTTATATTGGACCAGGTGTGAGAATTTTTATTTTCCTTACATTAAGTTATAATCCATATTGGAGACTGCAATGCTTGCTCTTCAGCAGTAGTCTCATTCACTAACTGTCCTTTTGTGATTGACTAATTTTACCCAGCGTAATGTTCTTCAGGTCGATCCATACCATGAAGTGCTTCGTGGTTTCATCATTGTTTTTGAGCAATGCATAATATTTCACTGGGGATATGTGCTAAAGTTTCCTTATCCGTCCTTCTTTTGATGGGCCTTTAGGTTGTTTCCATCTTTGTGGCATTGTGAACAGTGCTACCTGGATGTGCACGTCTGTTAATGCTAGGACTCTTCCTTCCTGAGGGCATATACCAAGCAGAGAGATTACCATTTTCATAACTCAGGATTTTACTTATGTTATAGATAACCCATTAACCACTCCATTCCATACATACAATTCAAAACCTCAAACAAATTTCATAACAAAGAATATTTTCTTTCCTTTAAGGGGAGAGAAAAAGAAATATTTTTCTTATTTATTTTCTTGATTTGGGGTATATAATATGGCCCCATTTTATTATAGTGATTTTTTTACACTGAAGAGAAGCATACACTGTTAAAATAAAATTACTATAAGAATCAGTTCTATACTCATTCAGAGAAAACAGGTACAGGGCGAACCATTAAGTCTCGCCCACCTCTTAATTTCTCTGATTCTTCTAAACTATGTCTCATGAAGGGTATTTCTTGTTGCTTTTGAAAGACTGGAGTGGTTTAGTCATTTTGGTCATCAGAAATCTGCCTGATCAGACAAATCATTCATTATCAAAGACTGTATGCTAATGATTTAATTCATAGTCAAAGTGCCTTTTGAATATTTGTTCAGGGGCTACATGAGGATCTTCAAGATGGTAAATTTTAAAGCAAATAAAATTGTGTACTAGGAAAAAGAAACGCACAAAATATGAACGGAATGAGCATTTGTGTCATGGTTTCCACATAATAATAATATACCTGTCAAGCCCCTGACAAATCATGAATGTTTATCCAACAGAGTGTTTAAATGTAAAACCAAACCACTGCTGTCAAGTTGAGTCAAACTCAGATGACCCTAGAGGGTATGCTAGAACTACCCCATAGTACTTCCAAGGCTACAAACCTTTACAGACATAGACTGACTAACACATTCATCTTCCATGGAGCAGTTGGTTGTTTGAACTACTGACCTTTTAGCTAGGAGCTTTAACCACTGCCTCGGCAAGGCTCCTTTTCAAATGTATGAGATGTTACAGCTTCTATAGTAGCAAAACAAAATCAAATTCACTGCTATTAAGTTCATTCCAACTCATAGCACCCCTAAAGGACAGAGTTCTTGTGGGTTTCTGAGGATACAAATCTTCATGGAAGCAGAAAGCCTTGTCTTCCTTGTGTGGAGCTGCTGCCGGATTTGCTCCATGAAATGTGTGGTTAGCATTCCAACATGTAACCCACGATGCACCAGAGCATCTTACAATTTCCACATTTAGTTGGATCGCTTTTCTTTGGAATGACATGACTATGGATCTCTTCCAGTTAATTAGCTTAAAAACGTCCTTCCAATTTTTTTGTTATAGATTAGTGAGCACTTCTAGAATTGCATCTATTTGTTGAAGCATCTCAATTCGTATTCTGTCAATTCCCATAACCTTTCTTGGGATCAATGTCTGTATTGCAGCTTTAACAGCTTCTTTCAGTACCTTTGGCTATTTGACCATGTGCTATCTCTTGAAATGGTTGAATACAGACCACTTACTTTTAACACAGTAAATCCACCTTCTTTTGATTCTTCCTGATTTGTTCAATTTTTCACACATTGACTCCTTCAATATTGAGTAAATAAGTCTTTAAATAGCAAAGATGTCACTCTGAGGACTAAGGTGTGCATAACCCAAACCATGGTATTTTTAATTAGTACACATGCATGATAAAGCTGAGCAATGAATAAGGAAGACTGATGAACCACTGATACCTTTGAATTGTGGTGTTGGTGAAGAATATTGACTATACCATTGACTGCCAGGAGATTGAATTAATCTTTGAAGATGAACAGCCAGAATGCTGTTGCTGTTTCTTTTTAAAATAAGTAGGTATTGGGGGTGGGGGTGGGGGGTTGTTGCTGTTTTATTTTTGCTTTATCAACTCTATTTTTAGCAGTTTTATTGGTGTATAATTCACATACCATAAATTCAATAGTTCAATCATATTAAGAAGAGCTGTACAATCATCACCACAATCAATTTTAGAGCACTTTTCTTTCTTTTACTAATTGCTTTTAGTTCCCATTTCTGCCCAAGTCTCCCCTGCCATACCCCCCAAGAAACCAAATATCCAGTTACTATCTCTGTAGATTTACCCATCATGGATTTCACATACACAAAAATAACACCAAAATATGAACAATAGTAACAGAATACAACAGAGAAAACCTCAGGAAAAAAGACAGCAGGGAAAAAAACTAGAACAAATTTAAAGTGGATCAAAAGGGAGACCCAATTATAAGGAATTAAATTAAATAAGGTATTTGACCTAACTGCATCTGCAATAACCCACTTTCTGATGTACTCTGCACAGAATGCTTCTGAGAAGTGAGGATGGTAAGACTTGATTTCATGGACTCTGGACATTTTATCAAAAGGGATCAAACAAAAAAAACTACACTTGTGGGGTTTAAGGGGAGTGGGAACCCCACAAAACATCACAGGTTCAGTAGGCGCAATTGTACAGCGATAATAAGTAGAGATTATAGTAAAGT
>NW_022103923.1:939389-954967 GCF_000313985.2 Echinops telfairi
CCTAGTGTACAGTCATTCTCAAGCAGCTAAGTCTGGTACATATTATTGGGGAGACAGCTTCCTTCTGTTCCCCACATAAACGTATTGCCATTGAGTCAATTCATCATCATAGAGACCCTGCAGGATATGGTAGAACTACCACTTTTAGGTTTCTGAGACTTTACATCCTTATGAGAGAAAGCAGCCTCATCTTTCTCCTGTGGAGTGGTTAGTGGGCTCAAAGCGAGCCCTTGGGGTTAGCAGCTCAGCATGTGGCCCAGGACATCTTGCTTGTTAAAATAGAGAGGTCAAGAAAAGCAGGAACACGCTCAAGGAGATGGACTGACATAGTGGCTGTCAACAATAGCCTTAAACATAACAGAAATTGTGAGAAGGATGTAGGACGAAGCAACAGTTTGTTCTATTATACAAAAAGTTGCTATGAGTCGGAACCAACCCAACCATACCTAGCAACAATATAGTAAAATTCAGGAAGAGCAGTTTGTTATTTGAATTAGATGAGTCAATATGTGTGCCATAAAAATGAGATCAAGAGGAATTTGGAACACTGAAAGGAAATGGAAGAATCAAAATTGAAAATTTTCACTAAACTTTAAATTTGATGCAATGAGAAATGAGAAGAGGCTAAGAGATTTCGAGAGTAAAATATCTTCAGTGAAGCAATTTGGTCAAAGGGAAAGGATTGTTTAAAAGCCACAGGGGTCACGCATGGGTTTGGATTTATGGCAGGCCCTGCCAGTGGACCTCTCGTAGTGTGTCTCATGCCAGAGTAAACTGGAGCCCCCGACCATTGCCTTGCCTCCTAGCCCGTTGGCTTCCGGCACTGAGGCGGACTGCACAAAGAAAAAAAAAAGCCACAGGGGTAAAGGGGCTTGAATTGAGAAGGTCAAGAAAATATGAGACTATGAAGAGTATTAAATATGATTACTGATATTTCTAGGATGATAAAAAGGCTTTCAATGTTGTTAAAGTAAAAAGTGTTTTAATAAAGGAAATTTGTCCCTTTCCCATATATCAGTATTAAAAACAAGGACTGTTCCATATATTTTAAAAGCTGAAAAGAAGTCAGGGTGACTCCAAAAAGTCCCAGAGAAAATTATTATTCACTGACTGTATCAATCTATTTTCAAACATGACATAAATAACCTATAATTATTTCCATATCTACTAGTCTATTGATTCCCTGAGTGGTCTGGATTTTTCTGACTTGGATAGACTCAACTGTCTTCAGTATGGCTTATTCATACATTTCTGTTCAATTGGAGAGTTATCTGGTAGTTGGCTGGTCCTGGAAGGCCTCAGATAGGATAACTAGCTCCTGAACCACATGGTCTCTACCTTTCACAAGGCTAGACTGGACTTATTCTCATACAGAGGAAAGAATTCAAATGGGAAAATAGAAGTGTGGAAGGCTTCTTGCTACCAATGATTAGAATTGACAAAATACTTCCTTTGCATTTTATTGCCCAAAGCAAGTCACTAGGCTGGAGCAGATTCAAAGGGTGAGGAGCTGAAATACACATTTTTGTATTTTGGTGGGAGGAGCTGAAATACACATTGCAAAGGTGTGAGAACAGGAAAATAAAATTGGAGGCATTTTTATCAGTGTACTATTTTCTTGAGTTACTGTGGGAATTCTTAACCACGGGGCACCTAACTGCATCTGCTTCATGAAAATAAACATAATTGCTTAGAATTTGACTGAATTCTGTCAGATTACTTAGATGGGGGTGATTTGAAATGTCATTGGATAGCAGACATAAACATGGACATAAGCAACCTTGAATTGTGAGTAGTTCTTTTTTCTCAAGTTGGATTGTTGGCCCTAGCAAATACTAAGCATATTGAGATATTTCCACTTCTTTAGGAATATTTTCACTCATGCTCTCTGACCTTATAATAATGTAAATGTACGATTAAGTTGATTTTCTATATGTGTCTGATTTTTAAGCAATTTGTTAGAACACTGGTGAAGCTTAGAAAGACAGAAGTAACTATTTTCATGAGAGTGATGAAACAGAGAGAAAAGAACTTTTTGTAAGTCTAATGATTCTTCATATATCTGAATCAAATAATATCAACCCTAGCTTTCTCAAAGCTGGGACTACCAAATGTTTTCCTAACTGTGTTTGCCTCCATCCAAAGCACACACACATCCATCTGGGTCAGCATGGCTTATCTCCCATCCTCTCTTCCCCTTTTCTCTTGTCCTCTCCAAGTCAGCTCTCTGTGAACCTAGGATTGGGTAAGAGAAAAAAGAAAGAACATGTAGTCTATTTTCTCTGGATGAGTGAACTGCTCAAACTATGGTTCTCCCAAATGCCACAAAAATGCTGTTATCAAGCTGTGTGACCTAATGGAGACGGCAACTCCCTTACCAATTGTTCTTTGATACGCCACTTTAGAAGCTATGAGACAGAGAATATTTAAGAACAATCATAACGTTTTGTGAAGTTCAATGAAATAAAAATACATTTCCTCTGAAAGATTTCCCTTTTCAATTTATTTCTAGTGGTAGGTTCTATTCCAGTGTATTAATAATGTGACTGATCCCATATTTTTTCATTAATCATTTTATTCGAGGACTCTTACAGATCTTATAACAATCCATAATTCAATTATAGCAAGCACACTTGAATAAATGTTACCATAATCATTTCTAAAACATTTTCTTTCTACTTGAGCCCTTGGTATCAGCTCTTCTTTTTTCTCCTACCTCCCCCACTCTCCCACCCTCAAGAATCCTTGATCAATTATATGTTATTATTATTTCATATCTTATACCATCTATTGTCTTCCTTCACCCATATTTATATTATTCGTCCTCCTGGGGGTTGGGGGTGAGTGGGTTGATTACATATCCAACCTTGTGATCAATTCCCTCTTTCTCCCCTTCTCCCCTCCCCCTCCCCTCATGATATCACTAGTCCCACTATTGTTCCTGAAGGATTTCTCTGCCCTGGATTCCATTTGTTGAGCGCTTTTATCTGTACCAATGTATGAACTCCTGTCTAGCTGGGTTTGTAAAGTAGAGCTGGGTCTTGATAGTTGTGGGGAGGAAGCATTCAGGAACTAGAGGATTGTTATATAAGGCATAGTTGCTATATTGCACCCTGGCTGAAAGGTCCCTTCCTTGTGACCCTTTTCTGAGGGATGTGCAATTGTCTACAGATGGACTTTGGGTGTCCACTTCGACCACCCTCGTTTGCATAGATATTATTGTTTGTTTGGGATATTTTGATACCTGATCCCATCGACACCTCATGATCACACAGGCTGGTGTGTTTCTTCCATATGGACTTTGTTGCTTACCTGCTAGATGGCCCCTTGTTTAACTTCAAGCCTTTAAGGCCCTAGGTGCTATATGTTTTCATAGCCTGGTACAATCTGCTTTCTTCACCACATTTGCCTGTGCACCCATTTAGCCTTCAGCAATTGTGTTAGGCAGGGTTCTCTAGAGCAACAAAACCAGGACAATTGTGATTTTATAGATAAATAGATTTATACCGCAAGAAGGAATATAACAGCAGTCCACACTGCAGTACAGAGGGCTCAGTTCAACTCACTTTCTTGGAACAATTAATCTACTGGAAGTCCTTAAACTCAGGTGAACTTCCAGGTCCAAAATTAAGGAAGCAGAAAGTGGAGTGCTCACTCAGTTAATACAGTGTCCGTCTGCAGGCAGCAAACAGCAGAGTGGGTCAGCAACAGTCAGTTGTTTGGGAGCTTAGCGAAGCAGGCCTGGATGGGATATGAAACTCAAGCAATGCAAGGCAACAGGATCCACAAGCCTCCAGCTCAAGCGAAGTACACACCAACAGCATGGCAAAGTAGGTCTCAAAGGGGCCACAAACTCTAGCAACATGATTCACAGGTTGGCTCGGTTCATAGGTAGTGTGGCACAAAGCTCGAGTCAGAGAATTAGCTAAAGCAACAGCATGTTGGTCTGAACACCAGAGAGCAAGAGAGATAGGAGCAGGCCTTGCAGAGCCATTTATCTCTTCGCCTTCCATTCAAACTGTGACCTGATTAATCCCACATGTTCCCATTGGCCAGGTTGGCATAATAAACCTAGCTTTCACAGTGATCTTGTCAGGAAGATGAGTATCAAAGAATGCCATATTATTAGAACAAAGTGTTCCTGTTTTTAGGGAGGCCACGAGTAGAGGCCCAAAGTCAGTCTGCTATCTTAATACTTAACATATGAATATATGTACATTGACCTATAACCCTATCATAAATTAATATATTTATATATACATGCCTATAGCTATACCTCTATAAATAGCTTTTGTCTCCTACTTCTTTCCTCTATTTCCTTTCACCTTTCTCCTGTCCCACTATCATACTTGCCCTCAATTTGTCTTTCATTAATACCTCTCGGATACATTGGCTCGCCCTCCATTTGGCTCTCATTAATACCTCTGGGATACATTGCACTTGACCAAACCTCACCAGGCATTCCACGCCCTACTCAACAATTGTAGATCTCTTGTTGTCCCTGTGTCCCTGAGTTTGTTGGCTCCCTGCAACCCCACCCTATCTTCTCCCTGGAACCGCTGGTCCTGTTGTTTTCTCCTTGGGATTGTTTATCCTGCATATCTTATATAGATAGAGAGAACAAAAAGATATAAAGAAGCAAAACCCTACATATATCCCCCTCCCTGGGGGACAGACAACAGAAAAGAGGGTAAAGGGAGATGTTGGACCATGTAAGACATGACAACATAATAATAATTTATAAATTGTCAAGGGTTCATGGGGGGGTGGAGAAAGGGGAAAAATGAGGAACTGATGCCAAGGGCTCAAGTAGAAAGCAAATGTTTAGCGAATGATGATGGCAACAAATGTACAAGTGTGCTTGACACAATGGATGTGTGTATGGATTGTTATAAGAGTTGTACAAGGCCCCAATAAAATGATTAAAAAAAAGAAAGAAACAGTAAAACAACAGGAATCAACGTTGTAGGTCTGTATGCTGACCCTTATGCATGTTTTCCCATCAGGTCTGATGAGGTGCCAAGCCCTACCACCCCCACCTCCACCCCGAGTCAGAAGTCTTATTTTCCAGATTCCTCAGGGACTTCATTACTTTGCTCCCCTTGCTGCTCTGTTGCACTCCCTTCCTGTTTTGCCCCACTGTGGGAGAGGGGGGTAAGACTGGGCACACTTTCTGCACAGTGTCTCCAATGCTGTCCCCCGTAGCATTGTGGGTCAGTGAGTGGACATCATGTTTCATGGTGGGGCTAGCCCTAACTAAGGTCCTCTCTGTGCATTGGCGGCTCTGAGCAGAGATGTCGTCCTTGGGGCTTGGTGGGCCATGGTGAGGTTCTCTCTCGCTCTCACTCTCCCTCCCATCATCCTCCCTCCCTCTGTAGTTCTCACCCGTGTAGTCTGGACAGACCTGCCACTCTCCCTGGACCATATCTTCAGTGCAGTCCCCTGGATTGCATTCTTCTGGGAAGGGAGTTGACACAGCTCAGCTTGAGTCCCTCCCCGTCATCCTCTCTGTTGGTTCGCTGTTGTATGTTTCGGTCAAAGGTTGGCACTACGGGATGAGGTCTGGTCCCTCTTTACCTATCCTGTGGAGACATAAATAATACCCTTCCCATGGGTGGATGAATACCCTGTTCCCCCAAAATCCATGTCTCTTCCCCGCCCCACCCCCCCTTATGAATCTCTGGGTTGGGTCTTACCCCTGCCAAAGTGCCTGGACCTCGACCTAGGGATTATGCATTAAGTAGCTTATTCTCTATGCCCATTGTGCTTTTTGAGCTTACCTCCGTGGATATGTGTTGTATTTTCCTTTGTGCTTTAGCCACTTGCTTACCAAAATTTTCTCCAGCTCTTCCCATGACATGACATGCTTCATGTGTTCATCACTGCCTTTTAGGGCTGCATAGTACTCCATTGCATGTATATACCAGAGTTTTTAAATCCATTCTTCATTTGATGGAAATTTAGATTGTTTCCAATTCTTTGCGATTGTGTACTGCGCTACAATGATCATTGGAGCACAGATGTCTACTGTTGATCTGTTTCTTACTTCATCTGGGTATATGCCCAATAGGGGGATTGCTGGATCATATGGTAACTCAATTTCCATTTGTTTTAGTTATCTCCAGGTCAATTTCCATAGTGAGTGCACATACCTACAGGACCAACATAAATTGATGAGAGTACCTATCTCACCACA
The DNA here is from genome assembly GCF_000313985.2 of Echinops telfairi. Taxonomy (NCBI): domain Eukaryota; kingdom Metazoa; phylum Chordata; class Mammalia; order Afrosoricida; family Tenrecidae; genus Echinops; species Echinops telfairi. The sequence continues at coordinate 945,586 of NW_022103923.1, forward strand.
CCCCCTCCAGTACTTGTTGCTTTCTGATTTTTTGAATCAGACTTTCTTTGGGGGAGTTAGGTGGTATCTCACAGTGGTTTGAATTTGCATTTCCCTTTTGGCTAATGATCTGGAGCATTTTCTCATATACTTATTAGACATTAAGATTCCCACCTTGGCGAAACTTCTGTTTAGGCCATTTGCTCACCTCCTCAGTTAGCTATTTGCTTTTTTCTTGTTGTAGGCTAGCAGAGTACTGTATATTTTAGTAATAAGCCCTTTGTCTCATGTGTCATTGCTAAAGATGTTTTCTGAGTCTGTGGGCTCTCTTGTTACTCTCTTGGTGAAGCCTTTTAATGTGCATAGGTGTTTTATCTTCAGTAAATCCCACTTGTGAATTTGTGCCTCCTCTCAGTTTATGTCCTTCCCTATTTCCGATAACCTGTGTATTCCCTATGACAAAATTCTTAGGCTTGTCCTGATTCCCTCATTGATGGCCCTAATAGTTTGGGTTTTACCTTGAGATCTGTAATTCACTTTGACTCTATTCTTGTGCACAAAGTGGAGTGAGGGCCTACGCTTCATTTTTGTGCAGGTAGATATCCATTTTTTTCCAGGACCACTTGTTGAAGAGGTCATCCACCTCCTACTTGATATTTTGGGGGCCCCTAATCAAAGATCACTTGTCTGTATGCTGATGTTTTTATTTCTGGAGTTTCTGTTCTTTTCCATTGGTCTGAGTATCTGTCTTTATATCAGTACCACCCTGTTTTGACCACTGTGGCTGTGTAAGTGTTAAAGTCAGGTAAAAACCCTTGTACTTTGTCCTTCTTCTTGAGGAGTTCTCTGATACTTTGGGGCTTCTTCCCTTTCCATATGAAGTTGGAAGTAATTTTTTCCAATTCCTTGAAGAAATATGTTAGTATTTGTATCAGGATATCATTAAGTTTATATAGTGCCTTGGGTAGGTTTGAAATATTTACTATATTGAGTCTACCACTCCACAAGTATGGAATATTCTTCCATTTGTGTGGGTCAATTTTTGTTTCTTGTAATAGTGATCTGTAGTTCTCCTTGTACAAATATTTTTTTTGGGGGGGGGCTTAGGTATATAATATACCTAGATATTCCCACGTGTGCTTGCCTATTGTGAAGGCTACTAACTTTCTGATCTCCTCTTCCATGATCTTGTCCTATGTATATGGGAATCCATTAAACTTCTGTTTGTTGATCTTGCATCCCGCCACTCTGCCATATTCCTCTATCACTTCTAACACTCCTCTTGCAGAGTTTTTGGAGTTTTCAATGTATAAAATCATATAATCTACAAAATGACGATAGTTTCACCTCTTTTTTTCCCTAGATGAATTCATCTTATGGCCTTCCTTTGCCTTATGTTGTTGAATAAAAGAGTAAAGATTGACATCTTTACTATATTGAGTATTCCAGAGTTGAATAAAAGAGGGGACAAGGAGCATCCTTTTCTGGTCCCCTTTTTCAGTGGGAATATTTTCATCTTTTTTCCATTGATTATGACATTGGCTGCTGGTTTTTCATATGTAGCTTGTATTATATTGTGGAAAATGTCTTCCATTCCTATCTGCTTGAGGATCTAAAACAAATGGATGTTGGATGTTGTCAAATGCTTTTTCTGCCGTCTATCCATATTATCATGTAGTTCTTATCCTTTTTCTTATCAATGTGGTGAGTAATATTGGTAGCCTTTCAGATGTTGAACCATTCCTGCATCCCATGAATGAATCCCACTTGGTCATGATGAAGTATTCATTTTATATACTTTTGTATTCTACTGTCCAAAATTTTCCAAGGATTTTTACATCAATGTTCATTAGAGATATTGGTCTGTAGTTCTCAATTCTTGTGGGATCCTTGCCTACTTTAGGTATTAGAGTTATGCTTGCTTCATAGAAAGAGTTTGGGAGTTTGCCTTCCTTTTCTTTGCTCTAGAAGAATTTGTGTAGGGTTGCTGTCAGTTCTTTCCTGAATGTATGAGTTTTTCTTTGTCTGAAAAGACTCTTACTTCTCTATCTTAACAGATAATTTGGTGGTTTAGAGGATTCTTAGGTTGGCATTGTTCTCTTTCAACTTTTGGAATATGTTACTCCACTCTCTCTTCTTAATGGTGTCTGCTGATAGGTGTGAGCATATTCTTATCTGAGTACCTTTATTGATAGCTGTCTTTTCTTCCCTAGCTGCTCTTCTGATTTTCTCCTTTGCTTCAAAGTTGGACAGTATAACTATAATGTGCCTTGTCAACTTCTTCCTAGGATTCAGTCTAGCTGGTATCCTTTCTGCTTCTTGAATGGTTACCTGATTCTGATTCATTAAACTGGGGATGTTTTCTTTCAGCAATTCTTTTTCTATTTTTGCAGTTGATTTCTTGGTTGTGTCTTGTACTGGTAATCCAATTATTAAAATATTGTTCCTCTTCATACCACCAGACATTATTCTCAGGTTTTCTTCAGCTTCTTTGATTAATTTGTTTGACTGTCTTTCTCATTTGCTGAAGTCTGCCTGGGTGACTCAAGATCTCTGGTACACTTCTTGGCTTCCTCTAATCTGTTGGCAGTGTCTGTTAACTTGTTATTTGCTTTTGTGACTGTGTTCCTTAACTCTGTATTCCTCTTTGCTACTTGTCCCTTAAGTTTTGTATTTCTATTTGGTGCTTGGCCTTTATCTCCTCTCATTTCATCCTTTATCTGTATTGTTTCCCTTATGTCCTGTATGACTCCAAGCAGCAATCTGAAGATTTCTTTCTGTGACAGATCAACATCTGCTTCTTCTATGCATGTTGTTAGGTTAAGGACTTTATCTGACATTGCATTTTGTTGCTCCTATTTTTTCTTTGAAGTTGTTGGGGTTGGTTCCTGCCTGCGTGTCATTTTAGAAGCACTCAGTGTCATTTTCCAGAGAGTTGAAAAGCGCTTGGCCCTTTCTTTGGGATGCTCATAGGAATGCTTCTACAGGCTGCCTGATGCCAATTGCACTGGGGGATTAGCTACTGCTTTATCACACAGTCGTTCCACTCTCTATGAAACCAACTGAGACTTAGTTATTTGGAGGACAATTTGAATAGCTCTCTCAGGGGATGGTTTGGGTCTTTAGGGTGGTGCTGCACAGGTCGGTCTTATGGGAAGCAGTGGCAGCATGACCCATGATGGCATGGAGCTCCTCAGAAGGGGTTCAGGGATGCCTGCTATGGTGTGGAGTGCTGTGGAGGGTGAGCAGGGTTATCCTAGCCAGCAGAAAATGTCCTCTGGCTGGTGGGATTTCCTGGAACAACATGGTGAACCACAAAGGGCAAACAGAAAGGACCCATATTTTTATTAACTTGTCAGTAAAGGCAGTTCCTGGATTATGAATGAGCTCTGTCCATTTGTCTTATTTAAATTCCAATTTTCATGTAAATCAGAACAGTTAAATATGGTTCATATCTAATATCAGTTATGCATATATTTGTCTTAGTATAAAGGGCACCATTCCAAGCATAAAAAATAAGGAAGACATTTCTGTGGGGTACAATAAAACATCTTCAACATAAATAATAATTATATATTACAATGGGAGGAACACTCTCAACATATCTCAATTTGAAAGAAAAGAGAAAAAGTCAAACCTGACATTACAATATTGAATGTTTCTAAGGGAAAATTACTGAATGTACAGGAGTCCTCAAAAGAAGATGGAAGGACTATACACAATACCTGAACCAAAAATAATTTGTCAACATTCAAACATTTCAAGGGATATCCTATGATCAAGACAAATGGCACTGATGTAATAAGTTGATGCTATTGTAGGCATTAGCCGAAAATAAGGCCCCAGAAACTGCCAGAACACCAATTAAAATGTTTTAACAAACTAATGCAGTGCTAGAAGCACTCATTAGTCTGTGCCAAGAAATGCTACTTGGAAAACCAACTGAAAGAATTCTACATTCATTCATATTACTAAGAAAGGTTATAGAAAAGAATGAGGGAATTATTAATCAATATCATTTATATCGCATGCAAGTAAAATTTTGTTGAAGATAATTCAACACTGAATGCAGCAATATATTGACAGGGAGCTTCCAGAAATTCAAGCCAGATTAAGAATAGGACATCACATGAGGGATAGCATTACTCAGGTCAGTTGAATCTTGACGGATACTAGTGAATACCAGAATGATGCTTACTTGTGCTTTATTGACTATGCCAGGGAATTCAATTGTGTGGATCATAATAAAGTATGCATGACATTGAGGAGAATGGGAATTCTAAAAAATTTCATTGTGTTCATGTGGTACCTGAGCATAGATCAAGAAAGAGTTGTTCAAATAGAGCACACGATATATGATCTAAAATCAAGAAAGATATATGTGAGGATTGCACCTTTTCCCCATAGTTATTAATCTGTACACTGAGCATACAATCAGAGATTTTGGACTATATGTAAAAGAATGTGACATCATGATTGGAGGAAGGCATATTAACGATTTTTGATAAGCAGATAACAAACTTTGTTTGCTAAAATTCAAGACTTCAAGCATTTACTGATGAAGAACTCCGTTATTGTTGTTTTTCCTACTTACATAAGATAGGCATGGGAAGCAAGCCTGAGGAGGAAGAAACAGGACTGATGGTTCCAGAGAGACTTAGAGGGAGGAGGAGACAAGGAAAGGGAGCAGTGAGCATACAACATCATAGACGGGAAAAACCATGGAATTAAAATCAACATCGTGGAGGAGGTAGAGAGCTTGGTGGTCTTGAAGCAATAGCAGTTTAGCTGAGAGGAATTACTAAGAGGCAGAAGGGCAACCATGAAGATGGGGCAGGAGGAAGATAAAATGAAACAGAGGAAAGATCTAAGAAGCAAAGCTATGGATAGAAGTATAAATGTAGGTGTGTACATGTGTATATATATTAATTTATAAAAATAGAGTATTGGCCTATGTACATATATTTATATAGCAATACACTGAGGAAGTGAACAGACTTTGGGCCTCTGCTCAAGCCCTCCCTCAACACAAGAACACTTTGTTCTAACAACGTAGCATTCTGTGATGCTCACTCTCCCGACATGGTCGTTGAAGACAAAAATGGGTGCATAAGCAAATGTGGTGAAGAAATCAGATGGTGCCTGGATGTCAAAAGGTATAACGTCTGAGGTCTTAAAGACTTGAAGTTAAACAAGAGGTCATCTAGCAGAGAAGCAACAAGCCCACATGGAAGAAGCATACCAGCCTGTGTGATCATGAGGTACTGATAGGATCAGGTAAAAGGCACCAGAAAACCCAACACAAAAAAAATTCATACTGTTGAGAAAGAGGAGGGTCAGAGTAGAGACCCCCAAGCCCTTCTGTAGACAATAGGACATCCCCTCACAGAAGGGTCAGAAGGTGATTCAACCAGGATGCAGTATAGCATTGGTGAAACACAATATTCCTCTGGTTCTTTGAGTCTTCCTCATCCCCCACTATTGTGACCCCAGTCCAACCTTTCAGTTCTGGCTAGACTGGAGCTTGTACACTGGTACAGATAAGAACTCACGACACACAGAATCCAGGTCAGATACACCCCTCAAGAACAGAAATGAGAGTAGTGATACCAAGATGGTAGGAGGTACCAAGAGGTGGTGGGAGAAAGGGGACTTATGATCATAAAAATTAACACATAACCCCCACACCCCACTGCCCAGGAAATGAACAACAGAAACGTAGGTGAAGGGGAGACAGCAGCCTGTGTAAGATATGAAAGTAATAATGATTTATAATTTATAGAGGATTCACAAGGGTGGGAGAGTGGGGGAAGGAGGGAAAAAAGAGGAGATGATATCAAGGGCTCAAATAGAAAGTAAATGTTTATAAAATGATATTGGCAATATACAAATATGCTTGATACAATTGATATATGGATTGCTATAAGAGCTGTAAGAGCCCCCAATAAGATGATTTTTTAAAGAAGAATAGAAAAGCCTACTGGAAGCAATTGAGGGATTGGGCAAGGTAGCAGGATACAAAATTAACACCATACAACACCATAAAACTAACAAAAGAAACAAGACCTACACAGAGAAAATGATAGAACATTACTATAAGAAACCAAAAAAAAGTTCTACATAAATGGAAGAATATCTTGTGCTCATGTATAGGCAGATTTAATATTGTGAAAAGTCAATAATATGTAAAACAATCTACAGATACAATGTAATCCAAATCCAAATCCCAAATACATGCTTTAAAGAAATGAAAAAAATATTACCCATTTTATATATGTAGGCAAAAGACCCAGGAGAAGCAAAGAACTTCTTAAAAAGTAGAAGCAAGCAGGAAGCCTAGCACTACCTGACCTAAAAACCTATTACATATACGTCATAGATACATTGGTCAAAACAGCCTGATACTGGTACAAAGATATGTGTGTGTGTATATGTATGTATATATATATATATATACCAATGCATCCAAACAGAAAACACATACACAAATGCATCAGCCAATAGGCAACTAATATTCAATAAAGGACCTAGAAATATCCAGTGGGATAATGACAACTTCTTCAACAAATGATGTGGCACAAAGTGGATTTCTATATGCAGAAGAGTGAAACAAAACCTATATCTCTCCCTGTGCCAAAAAATGAACATGGATTAAAGATCTAAACATAAACCCCAGAGCTATCAGGATCATCAGTGAGAAAGGCATGACAAACTTAAGGTCCCTATTGCATGGCATACATAGACTACCAAGATTCATGAAGGAGTCACACATAGCGAAAGACAAGATAGATGGCTGAGACATGCTGAAATTGCATCACATAAGTACATCAAAGGTTGTCAGGAGTGTAATTCAAGGGCTCACCTGTTGAGAATTTTTTTTTTTACCAAGGACACATCAGACAAGGGACTAAATACCAAAATATATAGCACTCTACAACAGCTCAAGAAAAATAACCAATGATGCAAATAAGAAATGGGAAAATGACATGAACAGACAGTTCATCAAAAATAAAGTATAAATAGCTAACACACCTGAAAAAGCTTTAGATCTGTAGACATCGGGAGATGCAAATTGAAACAATGAGATGCCACTATGCTACATGCAATGCTAGCCCAATTAAAAAAAAAACAGAAAACAACAAATGTTGGTGAGGATGTACAAAGATTGGAACAAGTATACAATGTTGTTGGACTTATAAATACATATGATCACTATGGAAAATGATATGCCAATGCTTAAAGGAACTGAGAATTTAAATCCCATATGATTCACTATTAGCCATTTACCCCCAAAATAAGAGACACATGAATGGATATATGTTCTCCATGTTTATAGCAGCACAGTTCAGAACAGCAAGAAACTGGAAGCAGTGCAAATGCCCAACAGTGGAAGAATGAATAAAGAAACTATGGTACAAACACACAATGCAATATTATGAATCCCTAAAAAACAATGGTGATGAAAGCATGAAACACCATATGACATGGCAACACTTGGATACCATTATGCTGAGTGATGTTAGTCAATCACAAAGGGACAAATGGTGCATGAGTTCACTACTATAAGGAGAAGCAACAATTAAACAAATCTTGGAGACCAACTCCCAAACAAAAGGGTAGAATGTCTTTCTACCGGTCAAAACCATACTTCAGCCCCCTCTTATGCACACTGTATAAGAACCACATTGAAAGAGGAGACCTCATATTGGCTTTCAAGAATGGGGAAAAGGAAGACTGTTCCCTTGATGCTATACAACAACTGAGATAAGGTAGTGACAAATCAAAAGGCCCTCCACAGGAATGAGAGGAGAATCTTAATGAAAAATCAAGTTAAGACCAAGGGAGGGGAGCATCTACATTTCAGAGGAGGCACTGAATGTCTTTTGGTGGGTATGGTGGATAAATGGAAAGGAGTAACTTTACATCAGGAGGGATGTGAAACAATAATTGTAGGGGACCTATAGGGAGAATAAGTCTGGTTCCATGGTCCTCAGTAGACACTTTCTACCCAACACTCAGTGAACTGTGTCATGGATTAAGCACTATAATGACCTTAGATGCTGGCCTTACAGGGAACATGGTTTTCCCCCAAGGACCACCCCAGAAGGACTCAATGTGGAAGCCAAACTGAATGAACTGGGTTCTACCTCAAAACTACTCGTGCCCTTGGACTTAGGACTGACATACTCTGATGGAAAAGGAAGCACAGGATGGCCACCCTAAGCCTGTGGAAATAGTAGTTGTTTGAACTGAGGTGGGATCTCTGGCTTGGTGGGTGTCCAGTGAAAGGGGACTTAGAACCTCAAAGCTCCCCCTGCATTAATATAACAGATTTTAATCCAAGAGGTAAAGATCTTCCCTTGTTAAAAATGATTCAGGAAAACTTCCCCTAGCCCTATGCTCAATGTCAACAGAGCTCAATCAATTAGGAAATCAATCTCTACAAAACAACTCATAAATTTCAGCTCAAAGCTGGACTATCCCTGCATAAAATCCTCGTCTCAACGGTACCTTAAATTCTGTGCCATTGAGTAAATCATTGTTATCAATAAAATTGCCTTATACCTAAGGGAATGAGCAATGTTTTTCTTTTTTGTTTGGTTCGTTTTGGGTTTTGCTTTTTGTTTTGTCATAATATGACAGCCAAAATAAACCAGTCATCTTCATAACTGGTGGACAAGCAGATGAATTCTGGGCTCCTACATAAATCTAACCCCAATCCAAAACAGTTAGTTCTTATAACATGGCCCTGCTTGATACACTAATTTCTTTTGGTCGGTATGCTGGATAAATGGGCAGGAGTAACTTCCCATAGGGAGGCATAGGAAACAATAATTGTAGGGAAACGTCATGAAGAATTCACTGAAGATAAGAGTGCTGCAGCAAAAGTGTGGTGAAGAAAACCGATGGCAGCTAGCTAACTATCAGAACAGTGTTTGAGGTCTTCAAAGTTTGTATTCAAATAATTGAGCCATCAACTGAATCCACATGGAAGAATACACCAACCTGTGTGATCCGAAAAGGACAATGACATAATTCAAATATGATGAAAGGAAAAGTATCAGAGCTTAAATTATGAACACCCAATTTGTAGAATGCTGTGGAGGACAGTAGGAGCCCAAAATCCATCTGCAGAGTATTTAGCCAGATTAATCTTCTTGAACAGCTTTACTATCAGGCAGAAATTATTGTAAACTTGATTATGGTGGATGGAACCATGGTATATTATGGGTCAGTTGGCCTCCCTCTTGACCTATCCTGAATTTAGTCTAGGCTCAAATATTTCATGCTTGTCCCATGACAGAAATTTCTTCTTTGGTTTTTAAAATAATGATGGTGGTCTTTTCTTTCTTACTCTTCATTTGATTTTCATATTATTATTATTTTCTTCCTATTTAAAAAA
>NW_022103923.1:955727-958175 GCF_000313985.2 Echinops telfairi
AAAAAAATTATCTTGGAAGAAGCACAGCTACAATGCTATTTAGAAGATAGGATGCTGGGACTTTGTCTCAAGTATTTTGGACATGTTATTAGCATATACCAGTCGCTGAAAAATGACAACATTCTTGGTAAAGTAGAGGTTCCACAAAAAAGAGGAAGAATATCAGCGCCAAAGACTGACATGTGGCTGTAACAATGGGCTCTGTCTTAACAACAATTGTACAAAGGTGCTGGACCAGACAGTCTTGTTCTATTGTACATTGGATTACCATGACTCTGAGCTGATGCAATTGCAATGGACAACAGCAAAACATGTTTCCATGTCTATTCCAAAGTAGTATTCATTTTTTTATTATGCAACATGTCCCTGAAGTTATCATTGAATTGGTTTTATGGGAGTTAGTTCATAAATACAGTCTGTATTATGCATGTCAGATGTTCATTACCTGGTATTACCTATATATATATAAAATGTTCCACAGAATTTCTTTGGGGAATTTCCTTGTCTTTTAAACATTTTTCGGTCACATTGACTTTTCTCTGTAATTATCATTGACAGGTTTTCTTTAGTGTAAATGTTCCATTCTCAGAGTACACTAGCGAGCAGGTGGGTGGAAATAAATTAGGATCATCTGCTAGACACAGAAAGGGAAAGCAGCAGTGCCAATGATGTATGGCTGTGAGGGGAGCCTTGAACAAGTGGGTCCCAGGCATTGAAGTAACACAAGTCAACAGTTTGTTGAGGCAATAATACAGGCTCCTTCTTTCAAAGGAACTGTGGCATCTTAGACACTCTGGAGAGGAAAAGTGTCCCTGACTTACACTGGAAAATTCACAGACTCAGTCCACTGTGTGGAGTTTGAGACTGTTTTGGAAACATAACATTACCTTGTGTCCTTCATGATCGTCTACATGGAAATCATGACCAGTCAGGATTTTTTGTTGTCTGAGTCGTTTCCAGAATACACCCTTCCTTGATCTTACTGATTCTTTAAAAAAACTTATTAATCCATACATTCATCCATTGTGTCAAGCACATTTATACATATATTAGCGTCATCATTTTCAAAGCATTTTCTTTCTACTTGAGCCCTTTATATCAGCTCCTCATTTTTTCCCACCCTCCCTCCCTCATGAATAATTATAAATTATTATTTTCATATCTTAAATCGTTCTGTCTCCCTTCACCCACTTTTCTGTTGTTCATTTCCCTGGGAGATGGTTGTATGTCAATCCTTGTGATTGATTCCCCCTTTCTCCTCCACCTCCTCCTTCCCCTCCTGGTATCTCTATTCTCATTATTGGTCCTGAAGGATTTATCTGTCCTGAATTCCCTGTGTTTCTGACTTATCTGTAGCAGTGTTCCTGTTCTGGTCTAGTCAGATTTGTAAGGTAGAATTGAGATCATGATAGTGGGGGCGGGTAAAGCATTGAGGAACTAGAGGAAAGTTGTATGTTTCATCAGTGCTATACTGCACCCTGACTGGTTTTCTCTTCCTTGTCACCCTTCTGTCACAGGATGTCCAATTGTCTACAGATGGACTTTGGGTCTCCACTCTGTGCCCCCCCTGCCACCCCCACTTTCACATTGGTAGGATTTTGTTCTGAGTCTTAGATGCCTGATACCTGATCCCATTGACACCTCTGGTGGGGTGCCCAAAGGCTATTTTTGGTATTCCCCAGGGACTTCATTGTTTTGCTCCCCTTGCTGTTCTGTTGCATACCCTTAGTGTTTCACCCCAGTGTGATGGGGCCAGATCAGACACAGTTCCCAAACTGTGTCTCCAGTGTTGTCCCCCACAGCACTGTGGTTCAGTGAGGGACGTTGTGTCTTATGATGGGGCCAGCCCTATGGTCCTCTCTGTGTATTGTCTGCTCTGAGCAGGAATAGCATCCTTGGGGCTTGATGGGCCAGGAAATGTTCCACTCACTCTCCTTTCCTCTTCGTTTCTCCTGTGTGCTCTGATCGGATGTGCCCCTCTCCCCAAGCTGTAGCTTCAGTGCTGCCCTCTGAAGAGAATTCTTCTGGGGAGGTGGGCGGGGTGGGGGTGGGGGCAACATAGTTGGGATTGAGGCCAGACCTGCAGACCTCTCTATTGTTTCCCTGCTACATGCTTGTATGTTGTATTCACATTGTGGCGAACTGGTTTGAAATCTGGTTCTCTGTCTCCCTGTCATGTGGAGATATAAAAAATACCTTCCCCTTGGGTAGATTAGTGCCCTGCTTCCCCCCCTCCCACCCATGTTTATTTTTCTTTTCTTTTCTTTCTTTTCCCCTCCTATTTAGTTGGCTGTCATATGAATCCCTGGATTGGTCTTAATCCCTGCCATAGTACCTGGACCTCAGCCCAGGAATGAATGTATACAGTAGCTTTTCCCTTATGCCCCATTTTTTAAGCTTACTCAGTGGACTCATGCTGTACATGTCCTTTTGTGCATGCCTTACTTC
>NW_022103923.1:959433-960988 GCF_000313985.2 Echinops telfairi
ATAAAACTTATATAGTTCCTTGGGCAGAACTGACATCTTTACTATATTGAGTCTTCTGATCCATGAGAATGGGATATTCTTCTATTTGTAGAGGTGACTTTTGGTTTCTTGTAATAGTGTTCTGTAGTTTTCCTCATACAAATTTTTGAGGGGTTCAGGTATATCACTAGATATTTCACTTTGTGCTTGGCTATTGTAAAGGGTGCTACCTTTTTAATTGCCTCTTCAGTGATCTTGTCTGATGTTTATAGCAGTCCTATAGACTTCTGTTTGTTGATCTTGTATCTTGCCACTCTGCCATATTCTTCTATTGCTTCCAACACTACACTCGTGCAGTTTGGGGGATTTTCAATATATAAAGTCATATCATCTGTGAATAATGATAGTTTTGCCTCTTTCTTCCCCAGACAAATAGTTTGATGTCCTTTCTTTGCCTTATGTTGTTAGCTTGAACATCGAGTATGACGTTAAATAGGAGTGGGGACAAGGGCCTACTTGCCTTGTCCCCTTTTTCAGTGGGATTGTTTTAGTCTCTTCTCCATTGACTACCATGGCTGTTGATCTTTCATATACAGCTTGTATAATATTGAGGAATTTTCCTTTCATTCCTGTCTTCTTGAGTGTCTTAAACAGGAATGGGTGTTGGATGTTGTTGAATGCTTTTTCCATGTCTATTGATATGTGATTCTTATAATTTTTCATGTCAATGTGAGAATAATACAAATGGTCTTTCATATGTTGAATCATCCTTGCATCCCTGGTATGAATCCAACTTGGTCATGGTAAATTATTTGTTTTATGTGCTTTTCTATTCTATTGACCAGTATTTTGTTAAAGATTTTTGCATCAATCTTCATTAGGGATATTGATCTCTAGTACTCAATTCTTGTGGGATCTTTGCTCGCTTTTGATCAGATTTATACTAGTTTCATAGAAAGAGTTTGGGAGTTTGCCATCTTTTTCTATGTTCTGAAAGACTTTATGTAGGATTGGTGTCAGGTCTTCCCTGACTACTTGGTAGAATTATCCTGTGAACACATCTTGCCCCAGAGATATTTTTGTTGGTAATCCCTTGATAACCTTTTATATTCTATTACTATGGGTCTCTTGAGATTCTTGACATTTATCTGGGATAGTCTAGGGAGGGATTGTTTTTCCAAGTATTTGTCGATGTATTCAAAGTTGTTGAATTCAGTGTAGTACAAGCCTTCATAGTACTGTATAATTATCCTTTAGATTTCATTAGGGCCCATTGTAATGTCCCATGTTTCATCCCTCATCTTTACTATTATAACTTGTTCCTTCCTTTTTTGGGCAGGTTTGCCAAAAGTCTGTAGATTCTGTTAATCCTTTCAAATACCCAACTTTTAGCTGCATTAATTTTTCCAAAGTTTTCTTGTTTTCCCTCTCCCATATTTCAGACCTGATTTTTATTATTTCTTTCCTTTTGCTATTAGTAGGATTGTCCTGTTGACTCTGCTCTAATTGGTGTCAGTTTTGTGCCAGCATATCAACCATAAGTCTCTCTTTCTGTTTCATGCGTGCATGTATTGCT
>NW_022103923.1:961666-963196 GCF_000313985.2 Echinops telfairi
TCAGCTTGTTTTCCTCTGAAATCTTGATATATGTCTCCTGAAAGCAGCAGATCGATGGGCTGTTTCCTAAGCCAGTCTGCTAGCCTCTGTCTTTTAATGCCTGAGTTCAGTCTGTTGTTATTCGGTGTTATTACATCCATCTGTGGACTTTGTGATGTCATCTTTACCTTTTGTGTTGGGTATTTTCCTACCTCCCTATCTTATTAGTGTGTGTGTGTGTGTGTGTGTGTGTGTGTGTGCTTGGTTCATTCTTGCCTTCTTTCCACCATTGAGCTAATGCTACCTTCGGGGCTGTTGTCTCTTTGTCACCCTCTGGGTGGAGTTGTTCTATGTGAAGGTATCTTATTTATGCTCAGTGTATATTGATCTTCTGACCATACTGGGTCAGCAAGGATCTTTCATAGCTGGGTTTCTTTTTACATATTCGTTGAGTTTTTCCATGTCTGGGAAGACTTTTACTTCTCCATTATCTTAATTGATAATTTGTCTGGATACAGCGTTCTTAGATTTGCATTCCTTTCTTTCAATTTTTGGAATATGTTATTATACTCCCTCCTCTTCTCAATCGTGTCTGCTGATAGGTCTGAACATATTCTTTTTTAGGTACCTTTATACGTAACTGCTTGCTTTCCCTAGCTGCTCTTATGACTTTCTCCATTTCTTCACAGTTGGATAATTTCACTATTATGTGTCTTGGTGATTTCTTTGGATTCAATCTAGCTGATGTTCTTTCAGCTTCCTGAATGGTTGCCTAATTTTCATTTATTAAGCAGGGGAAGTTTACCTCTAAGTATTCCTTCACTATTTTTGCTATTGCCTTCTTTGTTGTGTCTTGTTTCAGTGGTCCAATTATTCTAATATTGTTCCTAGTCATGGCATCAGACAGGGCTCTCAGGTTTTCTTCAGCTTCTCTGATTGTCTTATTTGACTGCCTTTCCCGTTTGTTGAAGTCTGCCTGGTTATCCTCTACCTCAGTGGTGAGATTCTCTGCCTCTTCAAGTATGTTGGTGAAGTCTGTTAATTTGCTGCTGGATTTGATGATTTCATCCCTTAGGTCTTGTATTTCCCTTTGGTGTGTGGCCTTTATCTCCTCTATCACTTCATCTTTTTTCTGAATTGCTTCTCTCATACCCTGTATGACTCCAAGTAGCATTCTGAAGATTTCTTTCTGTGGCAGGTCAATGTCTGCTTCTTCTATGCATATCATTAAGTTGAGGCTGTTGGGGCTGGTTGCTGTTTATGTGTTTTTTTAGAGGAGCCTGGCACCATCTTCCAGATTGTCAAAGAGCACTGGGCTCTTTTTTGGCGACTCATAGAAGTGCTTCTTTGAACTACCTGCAGCTAACTGCACTGCGGGGGGGAGGGGGGAGCTACCACTTTAGCTTTTGGTGGTTTCACTCTTACCTTAGCCAACCAGTATTCCATTATTTGGAGTGTGAGTTGGATGTTCCTTTCAGGGGACGCTGGTTGGTTGGTTATGGGACCCTGAGGTTGGCGCTTCACTGACTTATCTCCCAGGAAGTCCTGGTG
>NW_022103923.1:963777-968308 GCF_000313985.2 Echinops telfairi
GAGACTATGGAAAGAAAGAGAGAAGAGATTAGTAGTAGTAGTAGTAGTAGTAGTAGTAGTAGTAGTAGTAGTAGTAGTAGAAGGAGAAGAAGAAGAAAAGAAGAAAGAAAAAGGATAAAATAGAAAATAAAACAAAGAGATAGTTGATCCCTGATTGTCTGACCATGATGCTGGAGGGGTTTAAATCCCACTCAAAGGTGTCAGGTGGGTATGCCCACTTGGTGGAGAGTTCCATGGATACTGGGTGGAATTGCCCTAGTCGGCAAGATCACTTCAGAGGCCAGGCAGATGTTTCCACAGCAATATGGAGCACTGGAGAGAGCTGACATAGTTGCCTTGTGCTGTGTGCAGCATTACCACAGAGGGCATGCTGTAACTCCTCCCACTGAGTGGGTGGAGTAGTCCTAGCTGGAGGGTAGTGGGCTGGAAGCAAGCAGTGGCATGTGAAAGGAAAGAGAGGGAGAGAAGAAGAAAGAGAAAGAAAGAAAAGAAATCCAAGAAAGGAACAAAAAACAATGGGCTGGATGAGACTCACTGTGGTGGGCAAGAGAGAAGGGAGAGAGAAGAAAGAGAAAAGAAAAAAAAATAGAAGTTAAGAGATAGCTGAGCTCCGATTGCTTGATCGTGGGGAACTCTGCCCCAAGGTAGCAGGTATGTGTGACCACTTTGTTGTAGAGTCCCACAGATTCTGAGCAGATTTACCCTAGTTGACAAGATCACTTCAGAGGCCAGGAGGAGGTTTCCACAGCAATGTGGTGCGCTGGAGAGGGCTGGCATAGCTGCCTTGTCCTGTATGCAGCACTGCCACATAGGGCAGGCTGGAGCTTCCTCAAGTGGGTGGGCGGAGTTACCCTAGTTGGAGGGTAGTAGCCCAGAAGCCAGCAGTGGCATGTGAGAGGGAAAGAAGAAGAAGAAAGAAAGAAAAAAAAAAGAAAGAAATAATAAAAATTTGGTCCACTGAAGCTGACTGTGGTGGGAAAGTAAGAAGGGAGGGGGAAGAAAGAGAGAAGAGAAAGAATAAAATGCAAGGAGGCAGCTGAGCCCTGATCACCTGACCATGTGACTGGAGGGGTTAAAATCCTGCCCCAAGGTGGCAAGTGAGTGTGCCCGCTTTGGTGTAGAGGCCTACAGAAGCTGGGCAGAATTACCTTGGTAGGCAAGATCACAGCTGAAGTCAGGCAGAGGCTCCTGTAGCAGTGTGGAGTGCTGGAGATGACTGGTGTAGCTGCTTTGTGCCTTATCCAGCACTGTAGCAGGTGGGAGGAAGTTCCCTCAGCCACTTGTAGGGCTGCAAGGGACAGGCAAGTGATCCCCCAGCCATGAGAAGCACTGTAAAGGTCGGACAGGATTTCCTCAGCCACATGTAGGGCCACCGAGGTTGGACGGTAGCTCCCCATGTTGGGTGTGCAGAATTGCCCTAGTTTGTGCTCAGACTGTTGATTACCCCAGTAGCTCAGAGAAGTTTTTTTTCTTTTAATCAACTGGAACTGAATTCACCCCCTGGCTATAGGCTGTCTGTTTATGCTCTGTGAAACTATGTTCTGAGATTGATGTTTCCCACCCCACCCCATCCCTCCGGAAGTGCTTTGTTATGTTGAAAGCCTCTGAGCTATGCACTGTAGATTACTTTGGCATTCCTTAGCTCTGGTTACATTGTTATGTTAATGTATGCTAAAGGACAGTGTTCTGCAGGTTTGCCTTGTAGTTAAAACACTAGGCCACAACCTGGGATTGGAAGTTTTTACCAAGAACATATTTTTTCTCCCTCATATATTAGGCTTGTGGGGTGTCCTGATTTCAGGACTGTCACACTGACTACCAGGGGAGGAGGACTAGCTAATCAGAGAGGTGGTTTTCTCAGCTGACTGGAACTGAATTTGTCCCCCAGCTATCAGCTATCTGTCTGTGCTCTGCCAAACTGTGATCTGACACAGGAAAATATCCTAGCAGCTCTTCAAAAGTTGCAAATCTATGGATACCTGCTCCAACCCTTAGACTGCAAGAGCAGGGTAGCTAGCAGCATGGGGAACTCTGGTGTGGGGTCTTGTGACTGGCTTTCAGAGGTTCTCTTCGAGCCTGGGATTATGACCACTTTTAGACAGCAGTTTAGGGTAATCACTGTTGGCTGGGGAGCTAGGACCCAGGGAGGGGCTTGGGTCCAGCGTTGCCTGCAAGCTGGCACAATGAACCAAGAGCGCTTCAGTGTGTTCTTGATTTGCCTTGTTAGTGAAACTTTTTTAAAAGGGGGTGCGGGGTTCTGGGCCAGACCCTAGTGCCTTGATTTTATTTTTTATACTTTGCCTAAATTTCCTTTCCTCTTAATTTTCTGGTCTGGCAGCAGGAGCTTGGGGAGGGCAAATCTACCTGAATGTTGTCTTCCCTTCCCTCTCTGACCTTACTGATTCTTATAGCCCTGAACTCTAGACACCCATTTGCTTTTGTGCCCACTTGCACATTCTAATATACTCATTTTCCTGGACATAATGAGTTTATTCTGCTATGATTGGAAATCTACTTACTTACCCTGGAGTAAATTCACACTTATTGAATATCTTCAAAAATAGCCAAGAACAAGAAGGGTAAAATTAGTATGGTCATCTTAATTCGTTGATATTAAAGGTTCCCACGTGTATAGCATGATTTAAGATCGTAGACCCTGTCTACCATCCAAATGTTTATCGGGACAGTTCTCTAGAGGATTCAAAGTTCCTAGATGTGGGCGAAAGTCCAGCCCCCCACAACTAATTGCAGGTTCGATAGGCACGATTATACGGTTAATATATATAAGATTATAGTAAAGTCATAGAGAGCATGAGAGATAAAAGAGATTGAAATAATGGAGTCAGACACATTTCATGGTAACATGCTCACCTCAGCCCTGCTTGGTGGTCCACGTGGAGATAGGGGGAGGGAAAGGAGGACAAGGGGAAAGGTAACAAGGAAGTGAGGATAGGAGAGGAGAGGGGGGACCATTGAGAGGCCAAGTGGGATCTTTATTGCTAACCCAGGCCTATATACCTTTGGGGGGAGTGCAAGCCCACTAATTACAGGTAAACTCATACGTCACATGAAGGGGTTGCACTATAGGTTATACAGCAATAAGAGGGGGACGATCTAGGGATATACATGCAATAGGAAGAGGAGGGATTGGGGGTATACATGTAAAAAGAAGGGCGGATCCTAGATTCAGGATGGCAGCCTAACTATGGATGTCACTGAGCAGGTTTGACCTGTTTTCTGGATCTCCATAGAAACCATTATCAGTAGGGTGTAAACCCCACCTACAGGGACCAGACTAATGGTCTCAAGCCTTTAAGGAGAAGTAGACCATTGTCTTTAACAGCAGGGAGTGAGCCCTACCTGTTGTGGAACCAGACAGTAGTCTGGCAGCTGACTGCCTTCAGGGAGGTGACTTGACAATCATTTACCATTAGGTGCAAGCAGTGTCCTAAGTCTAACCATATATTTGGGAGAGACAACTTGGGAGAAATCTTTCTGTTTCCCACACCTAGAGACTTCAGAGAACATGTACAAATGCAAATAAATCGTGACATATCCTAGAAAACAAGAAAATATGTCATTTGTAATTTGGAAACTAAGAGGAATCACTGAGAGAAGGAAAACTAAAACAGAATTTAAGAATATAACTATAACTTAATATGTATCTAGGTAAATGGGAGCTTTGAAAGGTGAGAGCCATACCCAGAGAATTCCATACCTAGCTTTGCTTTCAGGTAAATCCAAATTTTGACATCGGCCATACTTAGGTATAAAAGAAAGTCTGTGCTTTTTATTTGCTAACTAACTGGAACGTGGGGATTCGTAACCCTAAGTTCTCCTTCCTTTCTCAATGCAATTCTTTTCTTATTTTCTTTCCCAAAGCAATTCTTATAAATGACAGGTATTATTTAAAAACTTTCTGAATCTACAATGCTTTTTTCCCCCAAGAACTGATATATAAAGAATAAAGTTTACTGTTCAGTAGAGACTTTGAAGGCAAGAAAAGATATGAATAGTAATTGAATTCAATGGTTATCCGTGGTATTTGTTTGCAGAATAAGGGAAATATTCATGTAAGTTGTTTTCTTTTTCTATGTTAAAGTGAGATTGTTTGTGCTATGTAATATGGTCAGACACTTGTCTTATGCTAATATGACTTATCACAAATTGACATTATGCCCCAATATTTTATCTTTTAAAATCATGTTAGAACCAAGAATTAAATTCAGGAGTTGAAATAGTCCCCAAAGAACATGTGCTAAACTACTTGCTTCTGCCTTACAAAGCAAATGAATAAATACAAATGACAGGTGTGTATTTTTAGCACCACTTTCCCTCAGGAGATCAGAAAAGGTATTACAGACTTATAGATGAATTCTTGGTATTTAATGATAAAAATGACTAATAAGTTTGGGGATTTAACAGAGCTGGAAATAGCTGCACAGATAAACAGTACTTTAGGATGTTGGTCATTTGGGTTCTGGAAAAATGGAAATATAATTATACATTTATTTAAATGATTTGTTATTCA
>NW_022103923.1:968915-970747 GCF_000313985.2 Echinops telfairi
GAGGAGCTTGAAAATATCATGCTTGACTTATTGACACTCTCACTTGACTGCTGCTTCTGTGAACATTAATTATGGATTCCAGCAAGATGAAATCCTTGACAACTTCAACCTTTTCTCACTTTATTATATTATCCATTGGTCCAGTTGTGAGGATTTTTATTTTCTTTACATTGAGTTTCAATCCATACTGAAGACTGCAGACCTTGATCATCATCAGCAAGTGCTTTAAGTCCTCATGGCTTTTAGCAAGCAAGATAGTATCATCTGCATATGGAAGGTTGATAACAAGCTTTCCTCTAACCCAATTCATATAGTCCAGCTTCTCAGATTATTTGCTTAGCCTACAGATTGAATAAGTATGATGAGAAGATAAAATCCTGAGACACACCTTTCCTGATTTTAAACAGACACATAGAGACCCTATAAAGGATTATCAAATCTTTATGAATCTTTAAAGGGACAGCCTCATCTTTCCTCTTCAAAGCAGCTGTTGAGGTTGAACTGATGACCTTGAGGTTACCAGTTTACCACTTACCTGACCACACAATCAAATGTCACTTAGCCTTAGAATAAGGACCATGATGCCTACAATCTAGAAAGGAATAGAAGTCATCTCCTCTCAATTGTTTGTATATATTCCATGGCCATGTACATATTGACTCTCACATTTTTAAAACACGTGCTATATTGCGCAATACTTTGGGAATGTCTAAGTTGGGAGATTTGTAGTCCCAGCCAGGAGATCTGTAATTATTTAATTTTCTCCATATTCAAAGAGCATAGCCTGAGTATAGTAGTGTGTTAGTTAGATTGTGCTCTTATAAATCAATGGTTTTAACCAGCAGAATTTTATTTTATCACTGCTTAGGAAGCTAGAAGTCAAAATTAAAAGCGATGGTCCTTAGGGAAAGACTTCTTCTATCAGCTGTAGGAAATGGTCCTTAGCTCTTCAGTTTCTGCTTACTGGCTTCTTATAGTTGTGTTTTGGTATCCATCTTACCCCTTCTCTTTTTCTCTTGCTCACTTGCTTAATCTCTTTTATATCTCAAGAAATTGAATCCAGACACACCCTACAGGAATCCTACCTCATTGCTCTAATCAAGACAACCCATTCCCAAGTAAGATGACAACCACAGGCATGCCAAAGCCAAAACCATTCACCCCATAGGGTTTTCATAGCTGTGTCACTTTGAAGCTGAAGAAGATTCTGAGGCACCTCTGGGTGTGTTCCAACCTTTCCAGTTAGTAGTTGAGTACTTAACCATTTGTACTATGAGAGGATTCGAAAAGTTTATGGAAAATTCCATTTTCCTACAACTCTTTGAAGCACCACAAGTGCGTGTTTCTACAAATATATGTATCTATCTATATATGTGTGTGACTTTCTTGAGAACAAGCCTAAATATTACTCTGATATTTAATCTTTCCAATATTCCATTTGTACAATAATCTTCTATCCTTACTTATCCAGTCCATCTTTAGCATGGCAAATAAAATAATAGACTCCCAGAATTACACTTTTCAGAATATTGCTCTATGTAAGTGCACAGAACATCAACATTGGATTGCTTAAATTATGCCTTTTCACACTCTTATTAGGCTTCATTTCCTAGGGCTACCATAACAAAATAAATTGGTGGTTTTTGAAACTAATAATATACTTATTTTCTTACAGTTATAAAGACTACAAGTCCAAATTAGGATTTTTTAAAAATCATTTTATTAGGGGCTCATACAACTCATCACAATCCAAACATACATCAATTGTGTAAAGCACATTTGTACATTCATTTCCCTCATCATTCTCAAAACATTTCCTCTCCACTTAAGCC
>NW_022103923.1:971550-982874 GCF_000313985.2 Echinops telfairi
TCTTCCATGTGGACTTTTTTGCTTCTGAGCTAGATGGCTGCTTGTTTACCTTCAAGCCTTTAAGACCCCAGATGCTATATCTTTTAATAGCCGGGCACCATCAGCTTTCTTCACCACATTTGCTTATTTACCACTGAAGCCCAATGTCCTTCTGCTACCTTAATACTAAACCTATTAATGTAGGCACATAGATCTATTTCCTCATCCTCATATATAAATATATTTGCATATTTACATCTTTTTATCTAGACCTCTATAAATGCCCTTGCCTCCCAGCTCTTTCCTCTATTTCCTTTGAGTTTCCTCCTGTCCCACTATCATGCTCATTCCTCACCAGCGTTTCGGCAATTCCTCTTTGTTACATTAGCCTTGATCATGCCCTGAAAGGCTTCCCAGACCCACCTCACCATCAGTTTGGATCACTTGTTCCCTTGGCCCTGGATTTGTTAATACCACTTTCTTTCCCCACCTCCTTCTCTCCCATGACCCCCACAAACTGTCAGTCCTGTTGTTTTCTCCTCCAGATTGTTCATCCAACATATGTTATTTAGACAGACCTGCGGAGGTAATAACATGCACAAACACAAGACAGAGCAAAACCAAGCAACAATAAACAACCAAACAGCAACAACAACAAACCACTGACAAAGAACAAATCAAAACACAACAAGAAAGAAAAGCTTGTAGTTAGTTCAAAGATCATTTGTTGCCCTTTAGGAGTGTTTTCCAGTCCAGTCTGTTGGGGTACCATGCCCTGGCCCTAAAGTCTACCTTCAACATTCCCTGGAGACCTTGCCGCTCCATTCCCTTGCTGTTCTGCTGCACTCCCCCAGTGCTTTGCCTCCGAGTGGTGGGATCAGATCGGGTGCAATTCCCAAACTGTTTTCCTGTGATGTCCCCTGCAGGGCTATGGGTCAATGAGGGGCATCATGTCTCACAGTGGGGCTGGCCATGTAGTCCTCTCTGTGGACTGGCTGCTCTAAAAAGTTAAAACTTCCAATCATCATTAATCCTAGAGATACTTTTAGATTAGAAAGGCATCATGCATACACAAACAAACACACAAAAAAAGTTCTGGTTGTGTTCATTTTGACTTATGA
Organism: Echinops telfairi; assembly: GCF_000313985.2. Lineage (NCBI taxonomy): Eukaryota > Metazoa > Chordata > Mammalia > Afrosoricida > Tenrecidae > Echinops > Echinops telfairi. The sequence continues at coordinate 972,651 of NW_022103923.1, forward strand.
TAATCTCATTTGTGCTAGAGTAAAACTGTTTTCTTTAGAGTTTCCATGGTTGTGACATCTTGGAAATGTGTTACTATGTGTAGGGTTTCTTTTGGAGGCAGTAGAAATATTCTAAAATTGATTGTGAACATGGAGATTCCTCAAGGATTCCACAACTCTGTCAACACACTAAAAACCACTGAATTGTTTATGTTAACTGGGCTAATTGTGTGCGGTGGAAATTATATCACTGTAAGATATTCCAATCTGTTACTTTTCACAAGCCAGAGTTTTCTTAAGGGACCTCTCTGGGTGTTTTTTGTCTGTCAATATTTTCTTAGTAGTTAAGTGTTTAATTGTTTACACCAACCAGAAATGGCAAAAGAAAAGTATTATACACAGTGTTAAATGTTATATAATAAGGTCATATGAAGCCAAATAAATCCAGCATGTAACTTATTGGTGATAATCCTACAAAGAATAGTTTTTAGAAACATTGAAAATCAGAGTGCAATTTTCCTAATAGCAACCCACCCAAATGGAAATAGTTGTTTTAACTTCTCCTGGGTGCTTTAATTCCATTTCTGACAGAATAAATGCCTCTTGGCAATTTATCATTTCCTTGTCTCTTAGCTGAAAGGAAAAAAAAGCAAATAGCATACTGCAAATGCTTGAAATAAATATGAAATATTGTAGGACATTCTTTCCAAATAGATAAAATATATATTGTAATTATATTTCATGTAAATATTATTTTCTGAATTATTTTTATCTTCATTATGGTATACTGGTGCCTGCTATTCCCAAATATTTTTATATTAACCTCGCTGGTATGAGAGAAAATAAAACCGAAATTATGTGTCTTCTTTAGATTGACATTTATACTTGTGCTTTTATAAAAAATGGGCAAAGACTCTAAACAGATATTTCTTGAAAGATAAACAAATGATTACTAAGCACATGAAAACATGTTCAATATCATATACAATCAGAGAAATGCAAACCAGAACCACAAAGATACATCATTTCACATCTTCTAGGATGTTTGTAGGCACTCTGGTGACATAGTGAGTTATGCATTTGGCTGCTAACTGCAAGATCAGCAGTTTGAGCTCACCAGTCACTCCAGAGAACACGAGGTTTTCTGTTCTCATAAAGATTGACAGCTTCAGAAATTCACAAGAATAGTTCTACTCTGTCCTATAGGGCTACTTTGAGTCTGACTCGATTCAATGACAGTGAGTTAGGTCTTTTTCAGGATTACTGTAGTTAAAAAGACAGACTAAATATATCATGATATGTAAAACATAGACATTTTAATGGATTTTGAATTCGCACTTAATTCTAGCCAATCTAAGAATAACTAATTCTTATGACATGACTCTGCATGATACTCTTCATGAAAAATCACTGAAGATATGGGTGCTATAGCAAAGTGTGGTGAAGAAAGCAGATGGTACCGACTATCAGAAAGAATAGCATCTGGGACTTTAAAGTTTGTCTTCAAGCAAGCACCCATCTAGGTGAAGTGTCAGCTAAGTTCATATGGAAAAAGCACACCAGCCTTTGAGATACAGGGTTATAAATAATAAAATCCAAATCCGAAGGTGGGAATGGTATCAGAGCTTAAATTGTGAACATTCAATTTTCAGAAGGCTATGGATGATAATCAGAACCCAAAATGCATTTCAAGTATTCCTATATGGATGCAGCATCCTGTGAATCCCCTCTGACCAAAGTCCAAGGATGTGAATACCCTTGCTCTCAGAGAACCTTGTAAATTTAAGCACTTTCATATTAGATTAAAATGTAAAATGTAATTATCTAATCATTTGATTTCCCTTTTGACCCATTTTAAATTTATTCTAGTTTTCAATATTTCCTGCTTTCTTTTCAATTGAGGTTTTTCTCTAGTATATTTTATTATTATTGTTGGTCTTATTTTTATATGTTTTCCAGTTTATGAAATCCAGGATAGTTGAATCTATAGAGACAGAAACTGGGTTCATGACTTATTGGGGGTAAGGTAGGGAAGGATGGAGGGAAGTGGTGAGCTAAGAATGAATATAAGAAGGAAGAAAATGTTTAGGAGTTGATTGTAGTGATGATTATACAACTTTTTAATATGACTGAACTATTGATGTGTATGATATGTGAATTTTATGTCAACAAAACTATGTTTTAAATACAAGTAACGTGGTAGATATGCAATAAATATTTGTTAAACATTAAAAATATTGATTTTAAAAAGAGAAAGATAGATAATAACAAGTGTCATCGATGGTGTGAAGAACTCAGCATACGAATACGTTAAACACAGCAATTTTACTCCTAAGCTTATATCAAAGAAAAATAAAACTGGTTCAAACAAAAATTTGTACATTACTGTCATTAATGTCAATAACATATTAATGTCAATAACATTAATATCATCACTATGTATGATAGCCCGAAAGTAGACACAACCAAATGTCCATCAACTGATAAATGAATCAATATAATGGGATATATCCGCATAACAGAATATTATTGGAAAATAAGGAAACAATGATAAATGTACAATATAGATGAACCTTGAAATCATTATGTCAATAAAATAAGCCAGCCACAAAAGGCTATAGTTGAAATTTCCAGCATAAATAATTTAATATAAATAAAGATCAGATTAGTACTTGCTTTGGACTAAGGGGTTGGGGGCCACTTGGAGGAAAATCAGGAATGATTGCTAATGGGTACAAGGTTTCTTTTGAGATGATAAAAATATTCTAAAATTGATTGTGATTATGGGATGTGTGAGGCTGTGTTGACTAAGGAAACAAATCCAGGGACACTCATATATGTATAATAAGGAGCTTTATATGAAAGAGTAATTGTATATTAAGAAAACATCCCAGCTCAGTCCAGATCCACTCTGATATTAGCCCATAAGTCCAATACTAGTCCAAAAATCCTTCTTCAGACTCATGCAGTCACATGCAATAATGCAAAATGCAGGAATAGCAAAGGCCAGTGGGTGCAAAGTATTGTGGATCCAATGAGTTGCGACTATAATCAAGTCCATTAAATTGTATATATGAACTGCGTAAATGGTATGCTATGTGAGTTTTACCTCAATAAAGACATGTCATTTGAAAACTTTTCTAGGTGTGTATGCATTGTATGGTAAGTTAGTTAGTTTATTGTGCCAACCTGGCTGATAAACACATGTGGGGTTAATTGAAGGGCAGAAAGATAAATGGCTCAGTGAGCCTCACCTTTCTAGTTCTCAGGTCTCTTGCTTTCTGATAGATGAACCAGGGTGCAGCTGCCTTACCAGTTCCCTGCTTCAGCTAGCAAGGCTCACTTCCTGCAAGACATCCCTGAGGAGAAGCAGCATGGACCTACAGCCATGTGGAGACCCCTGCCAACGCTGAGATGCTTACACATTCACTGTTTCGGCTTTCCTCCTGCAGTCAGCATCATTGCCATGTGTTTAGTGTGATGGAGGAGGACTTTGTGGATAGGTGTCAGACATATGGGTTAATGTTGGACTTGTGGGCTTGGGCAGCACTGGGTTGGAATATTTTCTTGGTATGCGCTTAACCTTTATATCAAACTCTCTCTTATACATGAATTTCTGTGGATTTGTTTCCCTAATGTACCCAGACTAACACATATGGTAAGTGTCAGAAGTTTAGTATAAAGAAGCATGACATAGTTCTCGGTAGCCTGTTATGATCTCGGCAATACTTTTCAGCTGCTTTTCATCGATCACCTTATATTTTCTAGGCATCTGATAGATTGCACATAATAGAAAACCTGAAAGCTAGGAATGTTTAGGGAGAAAAAGCATGCTTGGAAAACCTGCCCCAAAGGATTCATCCCTTTGAAGACAGAAGATGTGGGTAAAATATGTGAAGTAACTTATATTATAGTTTCATTCAACAACTATGCCTAAGGTCCTGCTACCAGCATAACAATGAAGCAGGAACGGTGTGAAGACAAAGTGAGACACAGAGATTACCATCTAATTGGTTAGCAGTGCATGAATGAATGGAAGGTCAATTACTAATCTGAGAGCCAGATGCAATACAAGTCATTGATATACCTAGAATGAAGGAGTCTATTACGTAATATAGTCAAGAACTCATTCTGGTGAGACAGATAACAATACAAGTGCATAATTTTACTGATATTGGATCTGGACACATATTAAAGAAATTTTTCAGACAAATAGATAACTGATACATGTCCAAGATTTGTTTGCTAGTACCTTTAACAAATAAAGGTGAAGGGTCTTTTTTGAATAATATGTTTCTAAAAAATATTTTATTAAGTATAACATGCATATTCATGCAGCTAAATTTATTGAATTTAAATGAACAATTTGATGACAATTCTAGATTGTCTAACTACAACCTAGAGTCGAGATTCTAGATCAAGATCCAGAACATTTTCATCACTCCAGAAAGCTCCTCGTGCCTTCTCAATCAATACGACATTCTCTTACCCAGTAAAATCACCAACAAGATTTGCCTGTTCTTGAACTTTATATAAATGGCATCATACCATATGTCCTCTTTTATTTCTGACTTTCGTTCCCTCAATATAAACATCTGTGGAAGTCATGCATATTTTTGTATGTAGCAGTATTTCATTCCTTTTTATTTCTGTATAGTATTTTATTATATTACTAAACCAAAATTTACTTGTCTACTTACCTGTTAACTGACATTTGGGTTGCTGCTATTGTCTATTAGGAATAGCACACATATCAATCTTTTTGTGCAAATAATTTGTTACAAAGTGCCCTAATTCCAATTTCTTTGGGACATATAACCAGGCATGGAAATGCTAGATCATAGGATATGCATAAGCATAATTTTTGAAGAAAGAGAAATCTGGACAAAACATTCCTGATCTTTTTCTCACTGATGCAATTTTCCATTTTCTTAAAACATCTTCCTAATAAAGCCTCTGTGATCATCCTGTGTCCTTTGATAATATCTATCCAGATTACTCTTTTGGAATCTTTAAAAAAAAACAGTCACCAAATTCTAAGCTGATTTCTCTGGCCCTGAATTTCACTAGCCTAACAAAGCTTTTTGGAAACTGCATTTCTGACTGAAGCTTATTCTCTGAATCTTATTGGTAAATCAAAGACTTATCCCTGGTTATATTCCTTTCATGAAAACGTTTTCATTAGTTGACTTAGTGCAATCATTGAGCCGAAAGCTTGCTGAGACCAAAATGTTCACTTTACACTGCAGATAGTGAGCCATCTGAGATCCTCAGTGGCTATTACATCAGTGGTAATGTTACAGCAGTTTTCCTTCACCAGTTCCGGAACTTTTTTTCACCAATTTCTGGGCTTTAGTTAAAGTTTCTTCATTTTCCTTGGAGGTTCAAAGTCTTTCTTCACTTGATTCATATTTTAAGTCTTCCTGGCCTTCCTTAAAACATTTACTCATTTTAAAAATTGTCGCTTTATGTAAGATAGTATTCCTGTAAATTTTATTCCAAGCTTCACTGATTTGGAAAGATGTCCATTTGAGTTTTGTTTTAAATTTTATATTAGTTCTGATCTCAAAATCATTTTTTCATAGCACAAAAAGAACCCTTTTAAAAAAGGCAGCTTAATGAGACTAAGACAAGTGTATTACTGAGAAAACTTGTTCGCAGCCATCCTCTGATCACCGATCAGAGACATGTATAAAACACATTCTATTTGGAATAATCCCATGCAAGTATGAACGGAAATCCTTATAGCAATAATTTTTTATTTATCTTGGTACACAATAGAAAACAGACTGATTAGTCTTTCATGATACATTGTCAGTTGATTTGCATTGGACTGAAAGTGTGCCCGTGTAAAAGTACATCAGAATTTAAAACTCATTTACATATTTAATTTTGCATAGTTAAATTAAGAGCAAATATTCACTGCATGAAAATGCTCCCTCTTGCAGAGACCATAAGATGGATTTACATTCATTGAAGTGTTTATGTGGGCCATTGATTTTCATCTAGGCTGTTACTAAGGTAGTTAATACATTGTGCTAGTAAAACAGTTAAAGACTACAGAGAAGCTGTAACACACAAATGTGGCAATTAATGGGCAGAACGGAAGGAAAATTCTCCACATAAGCAACCACTCTTTATTCAACATGGGCAAAGGTACCAAAGCTTATTTTTCTATGTAAATATTTCTCCACTCATGTTTTTTTATGGCAGAGATTCAGTACTATATAGAGAGTCATTTCTACAACTAGAAAAATAAGTAAATAAATAAGTAAATTTCATGATATGTTAGAAAGTGTGGTAGGTTCATAAAATGGTCACAAATTCTTCCCATATACCTTTGAATACTTTTTACATATACCTTTGCTATATAATTGTGTAGCATGACTTCACAGATCTTCTCACCCAGAATTGATGTCTAAATCTGGGCTGGCCCTGTCGCCTGATTTTTTCCTTAGAATATTCTCAAATAAACCGTCAGCAGAGGCCTGACAAGTATTATTTCACTAGGGCTTGCCCTCTGACTGCACTTAGAATTCTGAGACTACCATGTAAACAAAGCCACAGAAGTTGGCTGAATCTGAGGTGAGGAAACGAGACGAGAAAGCTTGACGGAAAAGGATAGTTTGCCAACAGAAACATAAATGAAGGGGTCATGCTGGATCGTCTAGTCATTAACTGGCCTGCTGTCTGACAACAGATACATGAGCAAACCCCAAAATGATTGGCCAACTCCTTAAGGCCTGAAAAATTGCTTAATCAACTCATAGTATGATGAACTTAATAAAATGGTTGTTGTTTTAAAGCCTCTAAATTTTGCAGTGTCTTGTTATGCAGTCATAGCTCTATTGAAGGTTATAAGTACTCTGAAGAAAAGTAGAGCAGAGAAGTGGGGAGGAGCTATAAGAGCTCTATGTGCTTATAAGACAAAGTAATAGAAGATAAAGTCATTCTGCGTCAATACTGTGGCAAGCACTAAGCTAACTGCTTCTGTAGATTATCTTATTTCAACTACATGATAATCTTATGAGTAATTACTATGATTATTTCCATTTTATTTTACAGATGCAGAAACAGAATCCAGAGAGATGACATGGCAAATGACAAATTTATGATGGAGTGGGAAACCGAATGTCAGACATTTTCACTTGAAAGCTCACATTCTTTCAGGACGCAGTACTGAGTACATACTGTCCTTAAAAAGTAACGGTGTATTGATTCATTAGAAAAACACAAAATAATCAAAAAATCATTTCCTGTGATGACCAACCAGCATTTGTCAATTGCCCCAGCACCTCTCTTTTATGATTAAAGAGATTTCATTCTAGAAATTTAGTACTGGCAATATATTAGGTGGTGTGATATGCAGATTGCAGACAACCATTCTTGCTCATAAAGTGTCCCTTATTTGCCTCACATCAGAGCGCCACATGATGAACTGGGTTAACATGTTTGTTAAAATTTTAAATAAATTCATTGGGCCTTGACTCAAGTACTCCCTCAACATGAGAACACTTTGTCCTAATACTCTGGCATTCTGTGATGTTCACCTTTCCGACACAATCACTGAGGACAGAATGGGTGCATAAGCAAATGTGGTGAAGAAAGCTGATGGTACCCGGTCTATCAAAAGATAGAATGCCTGGGGTCTTAAAGGCTTGAAGATAAACAAGAGGCCATCTAGCTGAGAAGCAACAAAGCCCACATGGAAGAAGCACAGCAGCCTGTGTGATCATGAGGTGTCAGTGGGATCAGGTATCAGGCATCCAAGACCCAGAACAAAATCATACCAATGATGTGAATGGGGTGGGAGGGCGTGGAGTGGAGACCCAAAGCCCATCTGTAGACAATTGAACATGCCCTTACAGAAGGGTAACAAGGAAAAGCAAACCAGTCAGGGTGCAGTATAGCACCGATGAAACATACAACTTTCCCCTAGTTCCTTAATGTTTCTTCCGTGCCCCCCCCGCCCGCGGCCATATCATGACCTCAATTATACCTTACAAATCGGACTAGCCCAGGACAGGTATACTGCTACAGATAAGAGCCTGAAACACAGGGAATCCAGGATTGTTAAATTCCTCAGGAACAACAATGAGAATAGAAATATCAGGAGTATAAGGGGAAGGTGGGGGGGGGGAGTGGGAAATTGATCACAAGGATCAACATATAAACCCCTTTCAGGGGGATGAACAACAGAAAAGTTGGTGAAGGGTGACAGAGGATGATGTAAGATATGAAAATAATAATCTATAACTTATCAAGGGTTCATGAGGGAGAAAGGGTGGGGGGAAATGAGGAGCTGATATCAAGGGCTCAAGTAGAAAGAAAATGCTTTGAAAATGATGATGGCAACATATGTACAAATGTGCTTGACACAATGGATGACTATATGGATTGTGATAAGAGATGTAAGAGTCACTAATAATAAATAAATAAAATATACTCAGAAAAAAAAAATTATGTAAATATGGGTGACATGTAATCTAACATGAATTCATTAGCATACACCAGTACATTTACACCCCAAAAACCCCAAACTCACTTCCATAAAGTCATTTCCACCTCATAATGTCCCTGTATTCTGAGGCTATACATTTTTATGGAAGTAGATTCATCTTTCTCCTGAGGGTCAGCTGGTCCTTTTGAAGCACCAACCTTGATGTTAATAATTCAATGCTTACCCAATAGTGTCACCAGGGCTCTTCCCCAGTGCATCACTACATAATAATTCACCAGGAAAAAAATAAAATATTTTGAAGAGCAAGATTTATGTCTACTCTATTCACCTTTTTATTTTAAGTACATTGTACAATGGAAAAATATCCTAAATTAATTGAAAAATGAAATGAGATCGGCTTCAGAGAATAAGAGGAAGGTCCAGCGAGGCTTGTTTAAATATACTTGCTCTTGATGTTCTTGAATGCTATTGTATGACCATTAAACCTTTTTTTTTATTTGCAGGGATTTCACAGTTGAGGATGAACTTAGAAGAGGCTAGTCCTCATGTATAAGAGATACATCTTCTGGGGGGAAATTTTGCGTGTGTTAATTAATCAGATAACTCCATAAGAAAGGAATCCAGTGAAAGATCTCTGATAGAGGAAGAGAAGGATCGTGTCCCTTGGCATTTGTTTAAGAATATAATCAACGCACATGGCAATAGCTATAGTGAATTAGAATGTAGATAGGAAAATTGTATGAAGACGCTGCCTAGTACAAGAATAGAATGCATTCACAGCTTAATTCCTTCTTTTGGTTGCTAATAGGTGCTTTAGAATTGGTTTAGACTTGTAGCAATCCTACATACAACAAAAGGAAATATTGCCCAGTCCTGCATCATCCTCAGAATTTTTGCTACATTAGAACCTATTGTTGTAGCCACTTTGGCAATCCATCACATTGAGAGTTTGTCTCATTTTCACTGACCCTCTACCAAGAATGACCTCCTCTTCAGGGACAGGTCCCTCCAGATAATATGACCAAAATACACGAGATAAAGTCTTGCTATTCTTGGAGTACAAGGTGCACTCTGGCTGGCTTGCTCCAAGATGAAATTCTTTGCTCTTCTTACAGTCCATGATACATTTGTTCTTCTTTGCCAACACAATCATTCAAGTGCATCAATTCTTTTTGGGTCTTCTTTATTCATTGTCCAGCTTTCGCAGGCATATGAAGTGATGATTGTAAACATCATTGTTCAGGCCCATCTTTGTCCTCAAAGTGACATCTGTACTTTTGAACACATTTATCATGATGTTGCTGGTTGGTACAGTTGTGGAGATTTTTGTTTGTTTATAATAACGTGTTGAAGCCAGGGTATTTTCAATGATTTAATATGCCTAAAAAAGCTGGACAATGAATGAGAAAGACTAGGGGAAAATTGATGCATTTGAATTACGATGTTGACTAAGAATATTCAAAGTACTGTGAACTGCCAGGAGAACAAATACGGTTTTGATCCGAGGGACTCTTCTTCTGACACTATACCAGACAATGTGCTGCTGCTATTCATAAGGTTTTCTTGGCCATTTTAAAAATTAGATTTTGGGCTCTCACTAACTTTAGGCCCAATCTAAGAAGAAATTAGTTTGTCTTACATGGCTCTACTCGATACTCACCCTCATGAAGAGATTCACTGAAGATATGGGTGTTGTAGCAAAGTGTCATGAAGATAGTGCCCAGCTACCAGGAAGTGTAGTAGCATCTGGTATCTTAAAGGCTTTTCTTCAAACAGGCAGCTAT
>NW_022103923.1:983688-985633 GCF_000313985.2 Echinops telfairi
GTAAAGTGGATGGTAGGTTTGATCCTCTCATAGTTCAGTTAGCAGCTTAGTGTTAAACCACTGGGTCAGCTCTTCTTTGTTCTATGGGCCACTATGAGTTAAAACAGACTCAAGAGCAATTTGGGTTATACGAGATTTTGTGACTATGGCTAATCAATAGAAGTGCTAAATGTATAGAAGAATAAGCCTGTCTTTGAATTCTGTATTGGTCATTGTGCTCATGGATAAAACCCACTTTCTGAGCCTCTGTTTTCTCATCTGTATAGTAAGTCAGTTAAAGGAAATATCAAAGATACAGATTTCAGAGATAAATAAGACAGATTACTGCTCTTTCTGTATTAGCCAGAAAAGTACTAATTTCTACAACATTTCCCCTTCCTTGGTAGGCAATACTGTTTCAATTTATACCTTCACGTTTACATTTTTACAACTTTTCTAGCCTAGGTTAAACTCAGATGAGGGAATAACGAGCCTTTGGAGGCCACTGTGGTGGTCAGGATAGGTAGGAGATGAAAAGGCTCTCAAGATGAAAAATGAAACTTCAGGGGGCAAAATCCACTCGTTCACACTTGATTCTATTTTTGCATTTGGTTTACCAACAAAAGCAAAAAAACAAAACACCTCCTAATGCTTAGAGGAAGGATATGGAGCATCTTAAGTAAGCTAGCTGACTATTCTATAATGATGCTTTCCAACCCCTTCAATGAGATGAAGATGCCCAAATGTCTAACTCTTGGACACAGTCACTCCAATGACCAGTTATTACTCTACAGATGAGCTCCCAACACATTCTTTTTACCTCCTTTACTTTTTGATATGTGTTGCCCCATGATACTGGTGTGCTACTCTATAATTATGATCTTGTTATTTCTATGCTGCATGAAATTTTCATCTGTAGATATACTTTTCCTTTTTTGTTGGGGACTGATAAAAATGGAACATTTCCCTTATAAAACACATTTACAGATTAGTTGTAAGCTTGTGATAGTATTATAGTAATTCAGAATTATTTATCATTGGGGGAAGAAAAAGGTTTACTGTGATCAGACTTACTGATTGAGTTTTTCAGATTAAAAGAAACAAACAAACAAGAAATACTTCAGACAGACTTTATATAATTCTCAATTATAATCTAAGCCAAAAAAGTATTGCGACAGAATCATAGAAGCTTTCATCAAAAGTATCTAAATATAAAGCTACTCTTTTTCAACATATCCTCCATCAAGGTCTACATATGTTTAAAGGTGGTATTTCCATCTCTCTAATACTTTCACAAAAGGAACTCATGCTCTTCAATTTACACCACATCAACACAGGAGCTTTCGAATCCTCCATTGAACTTATACAACATTCCTTCAAAATGATCATTCTGTGTCCTTCAAGAAAATCTCTCAAGATTGCCTCTCTAAAACCAAAACAAAACAAACAAATCAACTCATTGCTTCTAAGTAGATTCTAACTCATGGTGACCCTGTAAGGCAGGGTAGAACTATCTCTGTGGGTTTCTGAGACTGCAATTCTTTACAGGAGTAGAAAGTTTCATCTTTGTCCTAAGGAGTGGCTGGTGGTTTTGAACTGTCAACCTTGTGTCTAAAGCCCAACATGTAACCACTATGCCACAAGGACCCCTTAGGAACCACAAAAAAATGTCACCATAATTTTCTGCCTCAAATTTAAATGTCCCAATCAGCAGATCCCCTCAGAAACCACCGTCTGATTGTAGCTTAAAAAAAATAAAGTTGACTAAGATAAATGTATTCCTGCAAAAACTTGTCTATAGCCATCCTCTTATCAGACAGATATGTTTAAACACATTTTGTTTGGAATAAACACATGCATGTATGAATTAGAACCCTAGTAGCAACTATTTTTGGCTTCTCCACTATTAGCAAGTATGTAGGGGGATCTTTAGTTCATAATATTCATAATTTTCCCTCTTGAGCAT
>NW_022103923.1:986360-988979 GCF_000313985.2 Echinops telfairi
CATGAGCCCTTGATAGTTTATAAATGGGTATTTTGTCATATCTTGCCCTGTCCGACTTCTCCTTGATTTGTTTTAAAGGTCGAGTAGACAAGCCTTTCTAATAGACTGGATATGATATTTGAGAGAAAAAAGCCGCAAAAATTGACTTCAAAATTATTTTTTGTTGTTTTCTTTAGTATAAAGAAAAACAACAAAAAATAATCCTTCTGGCCCATAGACAACATCAAGATCAACAAAGAAAAGACTCAAGTTGTCAAGACTTTCATTTGTCTTTGATCCACAATCAATGCTGGCGGAGGCAGCAGTCAAGAAATCAAATCACATATTGGATTGGGAAAATCTGCTGTAAAAGATTTCTTTACAGGGTGTCACTTGGAGGATTAACATGTGCCTCACATGGTCATTTTAATCTCATGTTCCTATGAAAGCTGAACAATGAATAAGAACAATTGTTGTATTTGCCTTATGATATTGGGGAATAATATTGAAAGTACGTGGACTGTCAGCAGAACAAAGAAATTTGTCTTGGAAGAAGGAAAGTCCGAGTGCTACTTAGAAGGGAGGATGGTGAGACTTCATCTCACATACTTTGGGCATGTCATCAAAAGGGACCAATTTATAGAAAAAGATGTCATGCTTGATAAACTAGAGGGTCAGATCATATTGATTTAATGTCACCTCATAAGAATAGTAACTCAGTCCAATTTGGTTCAAGTCTCGGCTTTTCTTGACTATTCTTGGATGTTTACAATGCTTGAGGATGGACATTGGGATATACTGGAATGATAGAAACTGCTCAGTGGTGCTCCCCTTCAAGGGCAGTAAGGGAAGCAAGTATTGGAGCATTGGAACCAATTATGGGAAGGTCAGGGCATTGCTATATCCAGTTGGTGGGTGGAAAGTGTGTCAGATAGGCAAGGGGGCATGGGAGGCATGGGCAGTGGGTGTCTAACGGGTAAGTATACGAAGAGAGACCTATATCGAAGTACATGGGTGGGATCCGAAAGGGCTGGCTGAACCTGGTTCTGGACTTCGGGGGTACCACCACCACAGCCACCAGGGGTTGGCCAAAGTTGGCGGGGAGCCGGTGGTGATGGAGTGACTGGAGTCTCTTTGGCACAACCTGCAGGAGAATCGTAGCAATGCCAAGTCCACATGACATGTGAAAGGGGTGGGGAGTTCAGATGGAGGCAGCAGGTGACAGGGTGGAAGGGTCTGAGGATAGGGGAGACCCCTGATAGAAGCACGCACTGTTTCTGAGGCAGCAGGCAGTGGTCTGGAAGGGCGGGCTGCGCCGGCTGCTGCTTTGCCTTGGTGGGCTCTGGTGCTGCCACCTGGGGGCGTCGGGCCACAAGTCCTGTGGGGAGACTGCTTCTGGGAGCTCAGCCCTAGCACCTGCTGGGGGAGGGGAGAGAGGGGCGCAAGGCGCTGAGAGGCGGGCGCCAAGCGAGTGAGTCACTGATTTCCCGGGTTAGGAGCAGAACTTCGCCTCCAGCTTGGGGTCGGTATTGCATCGCTGGCTCCCAGCGACTCACCCCCGCAGACCGTTCCCTTCCTGGTGCTGGACCCGCCGCCTTTTCCTCTAGGTGAGGACCAGGTAAGTTTCTCATCTCTTGATGCTTCCTGCCAAGGCAGCTACAGGGGCTGGGGGAGGAGGGTCTTCCATCTCCCAGCCCTTGTCTGTCTGTCTGCCTTTGCACCTTCCTCTGGTTCTCTTCATGGGAGGCAGAAAGTTAGATTTTTAAAACGCAACAGAGAATGTAAAATTCGTGGTCAAACTCTGGGGGCGAGATTCTTAATTTTCAGGATACCGTCAAATGTCGGGGGGCGGCGTTTATGGGGCTCAGAATATTTGTTTAATTTGTTTCCAATATTTCCCTCCTCCCCTGCTTTCTTCCTGGGGGATTCTTGGAGGTGGAGAAGGAGAGCAGGAGGGCTAGCTGGGATCCTGTGCCCGGGCGGTTTCCATTCCCTTGGTGAGGGAGCAGATGTTTTACGGTAGTGTGAGTTTGGAACTTGAAATAACCCCCTGCAGCCCAGGACGTGCCCGAGCTGTAAAGCAAGCGCATTTCTTGCCAGCTATCTTGTCACTATTTACTGAATCAAAACATTCCGGAGGTAAAATAATGGTAATGCCATGGTAATGTTGAAACAGTTCATCCAAAGACACGATTGTATTTTCTTTGAAATGTATTGTACTCCAGAGGGTGGAAAAATTAGGAGAGGTCTGCTGGTGTTATGTTCTCTGTTTTCAGAAATGTTTCAAAACCTAGTACTTCCCTTGTTAGAAATCAGTGAGGGCTAGTTCTGTTTCTTTTAAGAATGTAACAATGCAAACCTACTTGTTTTCCTATGCTTCAGTTCATGTGTGTGTTTGCATGTGGGGGTGGGTGGGGGAGGGGGAGGGAATTCTTTCCCTGACTCCTTTTAGAAGAGCCAATGCCTAGAGGAAGCGTCCCTCTTTTTCCATTATTAAGTGCAAAGTGTTTCCATAAATATTAATTGTTGCTGTCGTGTTTTTTTAATTAAAAATTGTTTGAGAATAATTGCTACTGTCTTTCGGATTAAGAGCAGCAGAAGGGACAGCCTCCTGGAATGCACACATTTGTGTTTCATGTT
>NW_022103923.1:989268-990954 GCF_000313985.2 Echinops telfairi
TCATTTGGTTTATATTTTTTGATTACAGAATCCTCTCTTTGGAGAAGATTAATAAAAGCTTAGCTCTTTAATCACTGTGATAAGTTTTTAGAATTGAGTGGAAGCTTAGATGATCCTTTCTTCCAATGACTTCCCTAGGAAGCCTTCCAAACTTGGTTCCGCTTTGCATCTCTCTGATGGAGCTCCTGGACACACCTCTATATCAGTGTTGGTTTACACAGCAGATTCACTCAAGAGGGTATCATTTAGCTGAATGAAGGGGTAATGTCTTATTAATCTTTATACCCCTGGAGCCTAGTAAAGCAGCGTGGAGGGGATTATTGTATAAAATAATGAATTATGCTGTTCCGATTAGTTGTTCATTCATGAACCACCACTTGGGTGTACTTTCTCCTTACTCCTAGAAGATCATCCTTTTAATTAATTGGTTCTCAAAGTACAGATTTCCCGACTATACTGTGGTCTAAGTAAATGAAAGTTTGCTATATATACAAAACATCTACTTTACATTTAATTATGAATAGCTACAATCATTTGCTGCAAGTAACAGACAATCAAGTAACAGTGGCTTTAATATGTAGAAAAACCTGCCTATAGGTGATCTTTCTATTTATTGCAATGGCCCAAAAATCTCATGGTTCTGGATCAGTGACGTGAATTATTTGACTTCACCTGGACAGTTTTAAGACGACTGTAGCCACTCCAGGAATTACATTTTTATCCCATGTTCAGAAGTAGGAAGCAAAGGAGGAAAGTAGCCAAATATTTCTCATCATGATTTTTTATCAGAACAGAAGTATATTTTCCAGAAACTCCCCAACAGAATCTTCTTAGTGTTTCATTAGCCAGAAGGAGGGCACATAACTTCATTTAGTGGCAAGAAAGGCTAGGGACTATGTGGCTTTTTAGGTTCCACAAGGGAAAGAAGGGGGTTGGAAATGACTTTGGGAAGCTAACCCCAAAATCTGCGAAAGTATCATTAAAATGGTGATATTTGAAACTGACTGGTCCAAGTAAGAATGGAAATATGAGGGAGCTTTAGAAAGTTCGCAGAAAATCCCATTGTCTTTTAATTATTTTTCCACCACCTTTTTGAATTCCCATGGTATTCAGATAGCAGGAGCACATTTAGAACAGCTATCCCTCACCCAGCCAAGGTATATGGTACTTTAAAGATGATATATAATCACTTTTGTAGATCGAGTCAAGTTTTAGAGACCACAGGTAGAACTTACATACGTATGTGTGTAGTATTTAATTACCCTTTGAGTAAACTGAGTTTTTGATTGTCAAAACTTCACTGGAAAATAGAAAAAGTAGAAGCATCTTAGCCAGCAAAATCTGATTATGGTTTAGGACCTGTGCCGTGAGATGCTGATATATAGAATATGAGAGTCTGTACTTTGGATTCTAGGAATCTAGAAGGTAAATTAACAGGAGATGCAAGAAAAACATAATCAGAGGTAGTACACACAGATAACGTAGGTGAACATATTTTCTTTGGGGGACTTAACTAATATCTGTCATATAAGCTAAAATACCAAATAATTGTAACATTCAAGATTCAGTCCCTAGCATCACAAACCTCTACTCAAGCACTCCCTCAATACAAGAACACTTTGTTTTAATAACACAGCATTCTGTGATGCTTACCTTCCCAACACAATCACTGAAGACAAAATGGGT
>NW_022103923.1:992465-1007098 GCF_000313985.2 Echinops telfairi
TGAGACTACATTTCTAATAAGTTCCCAGTTGATGCTAATTCTACTGGTCCAGAGGACACGCTTTGAGTAGCTAGATCCTCTCTAGGATAAGTATGGCTCTGAAACTTTAGTATGCATCAGAATCACCTGGAGGGTGATTGCTATTAAAAATCCAGACTACTGGGCCCGTTCCCCAGAACTTTGGTTTCAGTAGATTGAGGTGAAATCTAAGAATCCGTGTTTCTAGCCTTTGATATTACTGCTGTTGGTCTGGACAGAATACATTTTGAGGCTTTATGGTATTAGCTGGATCTAGTTTATTATATTAGCAACCTTAGTGAACTACAAGAAGTTCTGGTGGTGCTTGACTGCTCGCTGAAAGGCTGGTAGTTTAAACCTACCAGCCACTCCATGGGAAAATAGGTGGCACCCTGCTTCCATAAAGATTACAGCCTTGGACACTCTATGGGAAGGCAATTCTGTTCTACAGGGTTTCTCTGAGTGGGATTTGGCTCAAAAGCAATGGGTAGTCCATTGCAAACATAATTGCATATGCATTTTATCTGTGATGTTTGCTATTCTTATCATTGATTATATTTTACTTTTTTATTTTGCCAAATGTAGTTGCATTTTCTGCTCACAGAATAAGGGATAAGGAAATGGGAGAAAATGCTGTATAGAAGTTTCTTCTAATCTCTTACATAAATAGGAGGGAATGACAATAAAGACTAAAGATTTTTCAGCCCATTTGTCTGTATTCATAGTTCTCTTTAAGTCACATGGCTAATATGCAGATGGTTCTTACATCAGTTCAATGATGATATTATAAATTTGGTTGCCTGCCTCTTACATGTAATTTTCTTGGTTTATTTTTTAAGGATTTACTATTCCAAGGATTGTATACTTTCAAGAGGCATTAAAAATATATCAAACACAGTCACTTTAAATGGCTTTCAATTGCTTTTATTGCTGCTATAGGAGATCAACTATGAGCTATATCGAATGGTATCTTCCCTCCCTAAAATAGTTGGAGATGACAAAAATATGGCCACTTTCTCTTTGAGTAAAAAGTAAATTAGTAAAATTCATATTCCATGAATATTATTAACTTACTTGGAATCAAACCAAAAGATTTCTATAAACATTGAGGTCAAATGGTTTAGAAACATTCAAAATTCAAGTAAATGAATAATTTCAGAAAAGCAGGTGTTGAACAGGATTGTATTCTAGAAAGTAAAAATGAACCAAAAACAATAATATATATGTGGGGATACCCCCCAAAAGACACAACATTTTATTTCTTTCAAGGCTATGTATTTAAAATGAAAAGAAATCATTTTATTGGGGCTCTTACAGCTCTTATAACATTCCATACCTCAATTTTATCAAGCATATTTGTACATATGTTGTTATCATCATTTTCTAACATTTTCCTTTTATTTGAGCCCTTGGCATCAGTTCCTCTATCTTCTCTCCTTCCTCCCCGTCCCCCCTTATGACCCTTTGATAAATAATAAATTATTATTATTTTCATATCTTGCACTGACTGCTGTATCCTTTCACCCACATTTCTGCTGTTCATCCCCCTGGGGGGAGGGGCTATACATTGATCATTGCACTCCTTCCCCTCTTTGTCCCCTCCTCATCTCACCTTCCTCCTACCCTCCTGGTATTGCTACTCCCATTTCTGTTCCTAAGGGATTTATATGACCTGGATCTATATGAGTGTACATGCTCCAGTCTAGTCAGATCTGAAAGCAGGACTGGGGTCATGATGGTGGGTGGGGTGGGGGTGAGGAAACGTCAAAGAACCAGAGGAATATTGTGTGCTTCATCAGAGCTATGCTGTGCCCTGGTTGACTCATCCCGTCCTTATGACCCTTCTGTGAGGGGATGTCCTATTGTCTACAGATGGGTTTTGGGTTTCTGCTCCGATCCACCTTGTTCTCAACAACATGTTTTTGTTTGTTTGTTTGTTTTGCGTCTTCTGGTGCCTGTTACCTGATTCTGTCGACACCTCATGACCACACAGGCTGGTGTGCTTCATCCATGTGGGCTTGTTGCTTCTCTGCTAGATGGCCCTTGTTTAACTTCATGCCTTTAATACCCCAGGTGCTATATCTTTTGATATGCGGGCACCATCACCTTTCTTCAAAACATTTCCTTATGTACCCATTTTGTCTTCAGTGATCATGTTGGGTAGGTGAGCATCACAGAATGATGCGTTACTAAAATAAAGTGTTCTTGTGTTGAGGGAGGGCTTGAACAGAGGTCCAAAGTCTGTCCACTTCCTCAATGTAATGTAATATAAATATATGTTCATAAGCCAATACCTTTTTTGTATGAATTAATATATTTACATAAGTTCACACCTATGTTTATACTTCTATCCATCGCTTTGCTTCCTAGATCTTTCCTCTCTTTCCTTTTACCTTCCTCCTGCCCCACCATCATGTGCACCTTTCTCCTGCCTCTTAGTCATTCCTTTCAATTAGATGGCTGTTGCTCCAACACCACCAGGATTTCTACATTCTCCACGTAGTTGGCTTTAATTCCCTAGTTGTTACCCTGTTTATGGCGTTGTTTGCTCACCGCTCCTTTCTACGAGCTCCACCTCCCCCTAAGTCCCTCTGGAACCATCGGTCCCCTTGCTTCATCTTGGGCTTGCTTCCCATGCCTATCTTATATAGGTAGGTAAAACAACGTTATTAGCTTCAAAGTATTCTCTATTATATTTAATATATTTGTCAAATCTACGATTCCATTCTTGAAAACATTTTTCAAACTCATCTGTTTGCTTGGCTGATAACATCTCCCTCGTTTTTTTCTTCACCTCTTCTACATCATCAAATCTCTGTCCTTTCATGTCCCTCTTCATTCATGGAAACAAAAAGAAGTCATGTGAATTCAGGTGAGTTAAGGTGCATGGGGCAAGAGAGTCATGCTGATTTTTGCCAAAAACTGGTGCATTGAAATAGCTGCGTGAGCATTGTCGTTCCCTTTATGCCACAAATCAGGGGTTTTTTTTGTCACACACTGTTACGCTATAATTTCAGAACCTCTAAGTCTATTTAAGTTTGATTAATAGTCTGGCCTGGTGGAACAAACTCCAAATGCACTAAGAGTCAACATTTTTGTCCATTTGGGAAGTTGACAGACGTCCAGAATGAAGTTTATCATCAGTCAACATATCACCTTGAGTTTTCCCCATAGTGCTGATTTTGTAAACTGTGTTCAACACCACAACAGCTTCTGAAGTGTTTTTCCCAAACAGGAAATCAAATTTCACAGCCACATGCTGTTCTCTTAAATCGGCCACCACAAAAAAACGAGGTTCCAGCGAAACTGCTTTTATGAAACAATTCACTGTGACCAGAAAGAACCTTCCCAGGTGATGCTACTGGGTGCATCAAAGCGAATTGCTTGATGCTCACCTTGTAGAAAAAAATACATACTAGCAAAGCTCTGCTCCGCCCAGCACAATTCTATTTTTGGGGGGGATACCCCCTCATACATACATGTATATATGTGTATATATTTCATTGACAATTATGTGCTGCTAGTCTCTTACAATATCTCATTTAACCTTTATAACACCGGTTCTCAACCTGTGGGTCACTACCCCTTTAGGGGTTGAATGACCCTTTCACAGGGGTCGCCCAATTCATAACAGTAGCAAAATTACAGTAGCAACACAAATAATTTTATGGTTGGGGGTCACCACAACCTGAGGAACTGTATTAAAGGGTCACGGCATTAGGAAGGTTGAGAACCACTGCTTTATAAAATATACTGAATCATTTTTTTGTGTCAGCTATCTATTGCCATCCTCCCAATGGCACAGCACCATACAATGTTTTGTTCTGTTGTGCATAGAGTTGCTATGGGCCAGAGCTGACTCAATGGCAACTAAAAACAACAGCAACATCTATTGCCATAACAATGCTGCATAACAAGCAAACATCCATTATCAGTGGCATAAGACAATAGTCTTTTCTTGCTCATATGTCTGAGGTTAACTGGGGTTTGGCTAGACTGGCATTAGGAGAGTTGCAAGAAAGAACAAGCAGAAGTATAACGGCATCTTGAGGCTTATACTCTGAACTGGCATGTCATCATGCCCATTATATTCTGTCAGTCAAAGCAAATCATATAGTCAAGTCCAGAGTTTGGGGATGAGGAGTAGGGCCTCCTTATGTGGCGAAAGGTGTGGAGGCAGAGAAGAATAAAGACTAGGGACTTTTTTGGATAATCTATTACAGAGGGGAAAAAAGTTTAGAAACATTAAATAATGTGCTCAATTCACATTACTTATAACTGGCAAAGATTCTGTAAACACAAGGAAGATGGTGAGCCTAGTGGACAAAAACAAAACAAAAAAAATGTCTTTGCATATCAAGTCACAAAATTATATACACACATTATAGTTCTGTCTTTTCTCCATTTAAAGCATTTAGTGCTATTTGAACTGTCATATTATGCCTCTATGTGAAACAACTAAAACATGTCCACTAAAACTTCACAGTGTATCCTATTTAAGATCCATTAAGCTTTTAAACAAAGATATAACCTGATTTCTGGCTGCCTCATTCATTCTGGGCTGTTATCAAAATAGAAGGTCTTGTGGAATTATTTTTTTATGACTTTTCCAAAGTTATGTTAGGTACATAGGAACTCTATTCATAATGGTTTTGATGATGCCATAAGGGTTTTGAGTTTGGCTTAAAAGGTA
The DNA here is from genome assembly GCF_000313985.2 of Echinops telfairi. Taxonomy (NCBI): domain Eukaryota; kingdom Metazoa; phylum Chordata; class Mammalia; order Afrosoricida; family Tenrecidae; genus Echinops; species Echinops telfairi. The sequence goes on from NW_022103923.1 coordinate 997,177, forward strand.
TTTGAAAGGCCTCATCCCTGGTGAGTTTTGCCAGCAATTAGTTGTCCCACTCCCACCACTATCCAGGGGCAGGAGTTGCCTGAGCACCTGGCACACCAGATAAGGCTGGCTCTGCTACGGAAATAGATACAGCAGGCTGTCACAGCCTGAAGCCATTAAGCATCATTTGAATTGTATAATGAATTTTGTTTCTTCTGATTTCATGCACAGCAGTCAACCTTTTGGTTTCTCATATTCATTGCCTTAAGGGAGAGAATAACCTGGTCAGGCTCTCTGGTCTGCCTGACGGTTGTACATTGCTAAACTGCCACTCTGACTTAAAACACTTATGGAGTGTTGTGGGTGTGAGTCAGCACCAAGCTGCCTCAAGCCTGATAAACGTAGGTAGGGACACTGATAAGAGCAATATTTCCAGGTTGATGAATATTTGAATATTTGAATCCTTATTGAATATTTCCAGGTTGACGCTGAAATACTGCTCAGTGTCAGGTCCTGATAATGATTCACCAAAGTGATTGATAATAGAGTAATTATTAAAGAAGTCCTGATTGCACAGTGGTTAAGCACTCAGCTGCTAAGTGAAAAATGACCTGTTTGAACCCATTGGGCTGTCCTCAGGTGAGAGACCTGGCAATCTGCTCCCTTCAATATTACGGCCTAGGAAATCTTATGGGGACCACTCTGCTTTGTCACATTAAGGTGGCTATGAGTCAGAATCAACTCCATGACACCTAACAGCAACATTTATTAAGAACTTACTGGATGCCAGACCCTGAGCAATTATATTTACATTACGTCATTTATTCCTCATAAGAACTTCAAGAGGTTGTTGTTGTTACGTGCCCTCAAGTTGGTTCCAACTCATGGCAACCCTCTGTGCTACACAACAAAGCATCACCTTGTCGTGCAGAATCCCCACAACTGTCCCTATGCTGGAGACTATTGTATTGGTCCAGCCATTGTGTCAATCCATCTTGTCAAGAGCCTTCCTCAACTTCACTGCCCCTCTACTTTACCAAGTATAATGTCCATCTCCAGGGACTGGTCTCTCATGATAAGATGTGCAAAGTAGGTGAGACGAAGTCTCTCTGTCCTTGCCTCTAAGTAGTATTCTGGCTGTACTTCTTCCAAGAAAGATTTGTTGGTTCTTGTGGTAGGCCATAGCACTTTCGATATTCTCCACTAGCAGTATAATACAAATGCATTGAGTCTTCTTTGATCATCTTTATTGAATGTCCAATTTTTTATAAGGCAGTTGAAAATACCATGCCTTAGGTCAAATGCACCTCGCTTTTCAACACCTTAAAGAGGCCTTGTGCCCTGGATTTACCCAACATATAATGTGCAGTTTGATCTCTCAGCAGCTCCTTCCATAAGCATTGATTGTGGATTCAAGCAAGATCAAATCTTTGACAACTTCCATCTTTTCTCCTTTTATCATGATGTTATCTATTGGTCAAGTTGTGAGGATCTTGGTTTTCTTTGCATTGAGTTGCAACCCATACTGAAGGCTGCGATCTTTGATCACCATCAGCAAGTTCCTCACGTTCTTCTTCATTTTCTGCAAGCAAAGTTGTCTCATCTGCACGTCACAGATTGTTAATGAACCTTCCTCCAATCCTGATGCCACATTTTTTCTTCATATAATCCAGCTTCTCTGATTATTTGCTAAGCATACAGGTTAAATAAGTGTGGTCACAGGATGGAACCCTGACACACACCTTTCCTAATTTAATAAACCACACTCTGTCCCCTTATTCTTTCCCCACAACTACCTTCGGATCCATTTACAGGTTACATGTGAGCACAATGAAACATTCGGGAAGTGCCATTCTTCTCTAGGTCATCCGCAGGTGATTATGATCCACACAGTCTAATGCCTTTGCATAGTCAAGAAATCACAAGTAGCCATCTTTCTGGTATTCTCTACATGGAGTCAAGATCCCTCTGACATCAATATTCCTTGTTCCACGTCCTCTTCTCCATCTAGCCTGAACTTTTGGCAGCTTCCTGTCAATGTACTGCTGTAACTGTTTTTGGATGAGTTTCCTCAAAGTTTTACTTGCATGCCAAAACAAGTCACTGCCATCGACAGGATAGAATGGCCCCTGTGATTTTACAGAGACTCTAACTCTTTATAGGAGTAGAAAGCCATCTTTCTCTCTCTCTCTCTCTCTCTCTCTCTCTCTCTCAGACTATCTGGTCATTTTGAACTGCTGACCTTTCATATTGCAGCCCAATGCATAGGTATTAATGATATTATTAATGTGCTATCTTCCAATTTTCTTGGCATAGACGAAGGAGCACTTCCAGTGCATCATGAACTTGTTGAAACATTCCCATTAGTATTGTATCAATTTCTTGAGCCCTGTTTTTGGCTAATGCTTTCAGTACAGATTGAACGTCTTCCTTCAGCAACATTGGTTCTTGCTCATATGCTACCTCCTGAAATGGTGGAAAGTCGAGTAGCTCTTTTTAGTACAGTGTCTGTATATTCTTTCCATCTTCTTTTGATGCTTTCTTCATCATTCAATATTTTACCTATAGAATCTTTCAGTATGACAACTCAGAGCTTAAACATTCTGAGTTCCTTCAGTTTAATAAATGCGGAGAATTTTCTCACTTTTTGGTTTTCCAACTCTAGGTCTTTGCACATTTCATGATAACATTTTCCTTAGTTTCTCAAGCTGCTGTTTTTACATTTTCTGTTCAGCATTTTGACTTCATAGTTTCTTCCTTTTGTCTTAGCTATTATACTATTAAGAACAAGATTCAGAGTTTCTTCTGACACCCATTTTGATATTTTCTTTCTTTCTTGTCTTTTAAATGACCTTTTGCTTTCTTACTAAATTATGTTCTTGATGTCCTCCCACAGCTTCTCAGGTTTCTGCCATCAGTCTTCGATGCATCAGATCTGTTCTAGTGGTGTTTTCAAAGTTCAGGTGGGATATACTCAAGGTCGTATTTGGGCTCTCGTGCACTTGTTTTAATTTTATTCATTTAGAAGCTAAGCTTACATATGAAGAATTGGTGGTCTGTTCCACAATCAGACCATGGCCATGTTTTAGCTGCTGATATGGAGCTTCTCCTCCACCTCTTCCCACGATTGTAGTAATTTGTTTTCTGTGTATTCAATCTGGCGAAGTCCACGTGCATAGTTCCTTTTTGCATTGTTGAAAAAAGGCATTTGCTTTGAAAAAGTCCTTGACTTGCAAAATTCCCCAGCTTCATTTCTATCACCAAAACAATATATTCCAACTAATATTTTTCTTCTTGGATTCTAATTATTGCATTCCAATCTCCAATAATTAGCACTACATTTGATTGCATGTTTGACAATTACTGCCTAAAGATATGGATAGAATTCTTCCATTTCTGCATCACTGATATTACTGGTTGGTATGTAAATTTGAATGATAGTTTTATTGACTGAATTCCCTTGTATGTGGGTAAATATTATCCTACTAGAGACAGCATTGTACTTCAAGATAGATCTTAAAACGTCCTCTTAAACAATGTATGCGAAGACATTCCTCTGAACTGTGTCAATGACAACATACTAACCCAGTCCATTGCAGTTCATTAACTCCTAGATGATCAATCTTTACGTGTTCTCTTTAATTTTCGACAACTTTTTTCCCCAATGTTCATGCTACATTCTGAATAGTAATTGATGTTGGCAGCTGTTTATTCTTATTTTCAGTCATGACCTGTCTGAAAATGAAGGTCCTGAAGGCTTTGCTCCCATAGACTTTCCTCCATCTGTGTCATTATGGTTGAATCTAACTTGAGAAGGCAGCTCTTCCTCAACCAGATTTTGAGAGTCTTTTGACCCGAGGGGCTCATCCTCTGCTACTATGTTTTGTTTCTATTAATTAGATTTTCAGTATTTGTAATGTTTTGATGTTATCCACAAGTTTTTCAGTTGCTAATTCTTCAGAAATGGACAGTCTATTCCTTCTCCATAGTTATTTTGTAGTCTCCATTAGGGCAATATTATTATTTCAGTTTTGCAAATAAGACCACTGAGATATAGATCAAAATCTTGTCCCTAATCTAATGGCTATGATACCAGCGACTTCCAGCTATCATCCAATAGTGAGTCTCACAATTTTTCCTTAGGGACAGAACAATCATTTTATTCTGCGGTGGAGTAAAGGGGTGGACAATGTAGCAATGAATCAGTGAACAGTCTATTACTTAGGTTATTTTGCATCAAGGTGTGATTCTATAACTAAGTTCTCCTAGTGAGATACGATTGTGTTGTGTAGAATTTCTAACAAGACTGTACAAAAGAAGGTGATTAATCAGGGAAGGAGGTCCCTTTGATTCTCCTGCTACTCGCGTTGGCATGCAGATGTGATATCTGGGGTCATCTTTGAATGTAATGGTTTCCTGTATGAAAGCCAACATTGACCGATGCTGGAACCAAAAGGTATAATCTGGGCCTCTACTGACTCCAAAGAGCTGCTGTGTCAACTTTAATATGGAAATATTTTCTGCTTTCAGAAAAACTGGGGTCCTTTTAACAGAGAAGAAAGGTAGGACTGGCTATTCAGTAGGCAGTTAACAATGTTTACCCACTGAGGTTGGCCAGATTGATTAGAGAAACAAATCCAGTGATGCGCATATATGTGTACAAAAGTGTTTTTTATTGAGAATTAATTATATATCAAGAAAACATCCCAGCCCAGTTCAACTCAAATCCATAAATCCGACACTAATCCGTAAATCCCTCTTCAGGCGCACACAGCCACATGCAATGATGCAGAACACAGGAAGATCACTAGCCTGTGAGCGCATTATGTGGATCCGAAGTCCGTGGAAACACAGCAGGGTTCCAGCAGCTCTCAGGGTTGTCAGCAAACAGGAAGGTCAAGGCAGGAAGGGTCCCTGGGCACTCTATATGAGAGGACCATGCCCACAATGAGGTACCATCAGGCTGTGATCTAATTGACAGGTTGAATATCAATCACACACACACACACACACACACACATATATATGTATATATATATCTTCAAGTTGACATGAAATTATGTAACTGCCACTCACACTATATGTGCCCAAACTCTTAATATGTGAACTTATATCCATGAAGCTAAGTGAAAAAGTATTGCTACTTGTTCTTCCATTAAAAAAAACAACAACTAAACTCGCTGCTACCCAGTTGATTCTTGCTCATAATGATGCCATAGGATGGAGTAGAACTGCTCCGTTTGGTTTTCAAGGCTCTCAATATTTATGGGAACAGAAAACCTCATCTTTCTCTCAGGGAGTGGCTAGTGGGTTCAATATGCTGCCACAACTCCTAACCCACTATCCCAACTGGGTTCCTTGCATCCATGGGTTTATTTCTCACAAAACATATTTAAACATATCTCTGTGATCAGTAGATGGCTGCAAACAAGTTCTCTTGGTAAAACACTTGTCTTAGTCTCCTAAATCTCAAAGAATAATTAAAAGGACTATGATTTAAGTCACTCAAGGATGCCCGCACTGCTATTTTGACATGGTGTAAGGAGAAGAGCACAGAATTATTTAGGAAAAGGTGGTTCTTGTTCAGTGCCTTTAATTTTGTTCCAACTCAGAGCAACCCTATGAAAACAGAATGAAACACTAGCCAATCGTTAGCTATCCTCATAATTGTTATATTTGAGCTCATTGTTGCAGGGACTGTATCAATCCATCTTGTTGAGGGTTTTCTTCTTTTCCACTAACTTTACTAAACATTGGGATCTTTTCTAGTGATTAGCCTCCTCTGATAACATGTCCAAAGTATGAGTCTTGGTACCTGAATTTCTAAGGAGTATGCTGATTATATTTCTTCCAAGACAGATTTAAGTGTTTGTATGGAAGTCCACGATACTTTCAATATTCATCAATAGCACTAAAATTCAAATACATAAATTCTTCAGTCTTATATATTGCCCGACTTTCACATCTTTATAGGGTTAATGAGAATGCCTTGTCTTGTGTCAGACACATCTTAGTCCTAAAATTGACATCCATACTCTTCAGCAGTTTAAAGAGATTTTTTTTCAACCTGGAGGAATAAGGAGGCATTCTTATTATTCTTTTATTTCATCTTTAAACAGTTTTATTGACACATATTCCACATATTTCAATAATCCAATATTTCAATAATATCAAAAAGAGTTGTACAATCCTTACCACAATCAACTTTAGAGCATTTTCTCCTTTCTTGTACTCATTGTTATTAGCTCCCCATTCCCCCCCATATCCCCTATCATAGCCTTAAGAAATGATTAATTGAATTACTGTCTCTATAGATTTATCTAGCCTCGATTTTACATGCAGGAAAACATACAAAATCCAACAAAAACAGAGAAAAACTTCAATTGAAAAGAAAGCAGACAATATTTAAAATAGAACAAATTCAAAATTGCTCGAAGGGGAAACAAATGATGAGGTATTAAATTTTAACCTAACTGCATCTGCAATAATCCACTTTTAAAGAGACCTGTGCAGCAAATTAGCACAATATGTCACATGATTTCTTGATTGTTCCTTTCATGATTATTGGTTGCTTATGGAGTGAAACTCCAAAATTTTTCATTTATCATGATGCTGTTTATTGGTTCAGTTTTGAGTTTTGTTTTCTTTACATTGAATTGAAATCTATACTGAACTCTGCAGTCTTTGATTTTCATCAACAAGTGCTTCAACTCCTTCTTGCTTTCAGCAAGCAAGTAGTGTCACCTGAATATTTCAGGTTGTTAATAAGCCTTGCTCCAATCCCGATGCTACTTTCTTCGTATACTCCTGCTTCACAGATTATTTACTCTGAATACAGTTTTAATAAGTATGGTGAGAAGATACAACTCTGGTGCACACCTCCTGATTTTAAACTCTGCAGTATTGCCTTGTTCTATTTAACGGAATGCCTCTTGGTGTGATTACAGGTTCTGTGTGAACAGAATAAAATGCCCTGGAATACCTATTCTTCTCAAGGCTATCCATAATTTTCTATGGTCCACACAGTTGCATATCTTTGCATAATCAATAAAACACAAGTAAACATCTTTCTGTTTTTCCCTGCTTTCGCCCAAGATCAATCTGACATCAGCACGGTATCCCTAGTGCAATGTCCTCTTCTGAATCCAGTGTGGATTTCTGGCATCTCCCTCTCAATGCATTGTTTTTAAAATTACCTTCACCAAAATTTTACTTGCATATTGTTAGATAATTTTTGCATTCTGTTGGGTCACCTTGTTTTGGAATAGGCACCCATATGCATCTCTTCCAGTTGCTTTGCTAGGTAATTGCCTCCCAAATTTCTTGGCATAGAGGATCGAGTGTTTCTAGTGTTTCATAACCGTTTGAAACATTTCAGTTGATATTCTGTCAAGTCTTGGAGCTCTGTTCTGGCAGTTAGATTTTATGTCAACTGAATCTGTATGAACGCATAGGGGTGGAGTCCAACCTGTCAATCAAGTGATAGCCTGATGCCATCTTCTTGGGGGTGTAGCCTTTTGTATAAGAGTAAGAGTTGTTGGGAACTTCTCTCTCTTTACCCCTTAGTCTTCCTGATTTCTGTGACTCTGTTCCAGCCTCCAGGGGCTACCCTATATGGGCCTCCCGACCCTGAGAGCTGTTGGATCTGAGAATTGTTGGTTCCCTGTTATGTTTCCACTAAACTTAGATCTATATGGCACTGCACTCACAATCATGTGTTCTCCCTGCTTCCTGCTTCTCCTTTCTGCATCATTTGCCTATAGCTATGTGAGTCTGAAGAGGGCCTGGCTAACATTGGACCTTTGGACTTGAGTTGGACTGGGCTGGGTCACCTTCTTGAGGTAAAGTTGCTTCTTGATATAAAGTTCTTTCTTGTACATAGATGGATGTTACTGATTTGTTTCCCTAGACAAGCTAGCTAACACGCTTTTTTTTTCCACTAATGCTTTCAGTACAACTTGGAATTTTTCTTTCAATGCCAGTGATTCTTAATCATGCATTACCTCTTGAAATGGTCGAACATAAACCACCTCTTTTTGGTACAGTGACTTTGTGCATTCCTTTCATCTTTTGATGCTTCCTGCTTGCTTAACTTTTTGCCCATAGAATCCTTCAATATTGCAACTTAAAGTTTGAATTTTTTCTTGAAATATTTCAGCTTGAGATATGCTGAACATGTTCTTCCATTTGGCTTTCCAATTTTAGGTCTTGGCACATTACATTATAATAATTTACTTTGTCTTCTTGAGCTGTCCTTTCAAATTTTCTTTTCAACCCCCCTTTTTAAACAGTTTTATTAGAACTTCACCCACATGTTACACAAGTCAATAATTCAATCATATCAAGAAGAGTTCTATAATTGTCATTATATTCAATTCTAGAACATTTTCTTCTTCCTTGTGCTCATTGTTATTCATGTAATTATTTTTTTCTAGTAACTGTGGCAAAAATATACACGAAACATTCTCTAACTTCACAATTTCTACTTGCATAATTCAGTGCCATTGATTATACTCTTCATGTTATACAACCATTACTGATATCCTTTCCATATTCTCCCACCACCATTGACATAAACTCAATGCCTCCTAAGCAGCAACTCTTTCCCCTTCACCCATGGGAACCATTGGTCAAGTTTGGTTTCTTTTCTTGCTTTGTTTTAGTGCTTTTCTTGGAATAGTAGTAACATATCATACACTTCCATGGCTAAATAGGTTTTAAAATGAGTTGCATACACATAATAACAATCAGTTCTAGTTCTCCTTCCCCCACCCCTGCATTCATTGTTTGCTCACCCAATCCCCTCCTCATCTTCCCCGCCCCACCCGCATTCCTGATAAACAATTGTATCACTTATTATCTCTATGCATCTACTCCTTCTGTGCTTCACAAACTGGGAAACCCAACAGAAACAATAAAAAACAGAAGCAAAATAAACAAAATAAGAATAAAATAATAATATTAAGATAAAAATACAAATAAAGAGTAAAAAAGAAAAGATCACCATCAATATTTTTTAAGCCAGGGAATAAATTTTTGTTGTGAAACAAGCAAGAAATACTTAAGTGTAGAACACATTCAGGTTGGGTCAAGAGGGAAGTCAACTGAACAAATATCAAATTACACCATGTTTGATCCACCCTAATCAAGTCTACAATAACCTCTGACTGATAGTAAAGCTGTTTGAGTTCCTTGCCTGTGGCTAGAAGGGGTCTGCCAGAGACTTAATCTAACTAGATACTCTGTAGATGGATTTTAGGTCCCCACTGTCCTCCATAGCCTTCTACAAATTGGGTGTTCACAATTTAAGCTGATCCTTTTCCCTTCTTCATATTTGGATTTTGTTATTGTCATCTTTGGATCACACCAGCTGGCATGCTTCTTCCTGGACTTAGTTGACTCCTCACTTAGATGGCTGTTCGTTTTAATACAAGCATTTAAGACCCCAGACACTATTCTAATTGATAGCTAGGCACCATCTGCTTTCTTCACCACACTTTGCTGTAGCATCCTTATCTTGAGTGATCATCAGAACTAAATATACTTGGATTGGAGCTGGTGTTAAGAGGGGGCCCAGAATCCATTTGTTTGTCCATGGATTATACACGACTCAAGTTTACTTTGATGGTCCTTTTTACTGAGAATCCTGCTTTCTGAATGTGTAGGATATCCTTCTCAATGGTTTCTTTGAGCTGTTCTCTATGGATTCCCTCTTGTGTAAGCTACTCTATGACCATCCTGCACTCCCTCTGTTCAACTCTTTTACTTCATTTTTTTTGCAGCTCTACGTTTAAGAGTAAGTTTCAGAGTCTCTTCTTCCATCCACTTTGGTCTTTTCTTTGTTTCTACTCTTTTTAAAAATCATTTTATTGGAGGCTCATGCAACTCTTATCAAAATCCATATATAGATCCATTGTGTCAAGCACATTTGTACTTTTGTTGC
>NW_022103923.1:1008658-1018622 GCF_000313985.2 Echinops telfairi
AGTAATTCCTCTCAGTTACATTGCCCCTGATCAAGCCCTACCAGGCCTCCTACACTCTTCTACCCATTGATTTTGCATCACTTGTTATTCCCTTGTCCCTGGGCTTGTTAGTACCCACTTCCTTTCCTCTGCCTCCCCCTCTCCCATGTCCCCCCGGAACAGTCGGTCCCATTGTTTTCTCCTCCAGATTGTTCATCCAGCCTAGCTTATCTAGATAGACCTACAGAGATAATAATATTCACAAAAAACAAGTCAGAGCAAAACAAAGCAACAAAAGAAAAGAAAACAACCCACAACAACAACAACAAAAAGCCTGTAAATAGTTCACAGTCTGTGTGTTGACCTTTAGGAGTGTTTTCCAGTTGACTCTTTTTCTTGATCTTTTGCTTTCTTCATGCATGATATTTGTGATATCATGCAACAGAATAAATAAAGGAAATTGCAACATACAAAGGGAATAATTTCAAATTGTATACAAAATACTACTTAACCCATTGCACATAATGAAAACACTCTTTAGCCCATTATGGTTAAATCTTAGTTTCTGATTTTACCTCACAGATCTTCTCTTTGAGGGACTCTCATTCTTCAGTTTTCTGCAGGCAAGCTTCAATATTTCCTTTAAGAAATTCTGTATCTTTATCAAAGTAGTTGGTAATACCTTTGGAGTAACCGATTTCCCTTGCCCACTTGTGGTCATCCACTTTTAGAATAAGTCCCTGGTGGCTCTCAAAGACCAGAAAGGATGGCACTTGGCTTCCTAAATCCCATCTCCTCCCAGATTTTTTGATTGGGGTGAGTTGGAGTGAGCAGAGCACAAGTACCCCATCTGACTCTCCAGTAAAAATACTTATTACCAGAGACAGCACAGTCTTAAAATATAAGGGAGATGCAGAAGTATTTTCCTGATTATTCCATAAATTAAAAGACTTCTCAAGTGTATAGTTAAGCTAGTAATGAACAATTATTATGCTGATCAGGGAGAGTTCTTTATTCATCTCAAAACCCCTTTCAAATGAACTCATTACTGAGCCATAGACCTTTTAATGACTGTTCTCTGAGCAACCCAAACACCTGGCTCCAATTTTCTATTTCTGCTTCTCTGAGCCTGATTAGGTGCTTAGACAGCAGCATCTGTATCTTTCACAATGACCAAACTCACTGCTTCTGAGTCTATTCAGTCTCACAGTGACTCTGTAGGACACAGTAAAACTACCTCATAGAATTTCCAAGGCTGTCATCTTCACGGAAGCAGATTGCCACATCTTTCTCCTATGGAGTGGTTGGTAGGTTCAGACCTTTGATTTAGCAGCAGAGTGTTTTAACCTTTTCCCCACAAATGCCTGCTGATTAACGAATTTACTGATTTGATTCATTATTTCAATTATCTTTCAACAATTAGTGCTGAAGTTTTAATAAGCTTCCTATTTTGCAGCAGATTTTTCAGATTTACAGAAAAATTCCAAACATGGTACAGAGAGTTCTCATAAACCCTACATCAATTCCTCATTTTGTTCACATCTTATATCAGCATGTCATATTTATTATAATAAATGAACAAGTTTTGTTACTAAAGTATGTCCATGAATCCAAATGGACTCAAAAGCAATGTGTTTTTTCCCCTCTTGTTTGTAAGTAACATACTTCATTCATTTGTTTTTTAGGGTTTTTTCCTAAAGGCCTTTTTCTGTACCAGGAGACCATTTAGAGCAACAAATTACATTTTGTTGTCGTTTTTCCTTAGGCTCCTCTTGAGTGTAACACCTTCTCAACTTTTCATGTTTCTTGATGACATTCCCAGTTTTCATAAGTACTGTTTGGCTAGTTTGTAGATTGTCCCTCAAGTGGGATTTGTCTAATGATTTCTTATGATTTGATGGGCTTATGGTTTGGGGGAAGGAAGGTGATTGCAGAGATAGAGTTCCATTTTTATCACAGTATATCAAGGGTACATACTATCAACATGAAACATCACTGTTGATATTGACCTTAATCATCTGACTGACATAAATTTAGTCAAATTTATTCACTGTAAAGCTATCTCCCTTTCATACTCTATTATATGGAAGGAGGTTACTATGCCCAGTCCACACTTAAATGAGTAGGGAGTTATGCCCCCACTTCATTGAGGGAAAACTAATTATAATAAGTTATTTTGAATTCTTCTGCAGAGAAGTTTTTGTCTATTCTGTGTCTATTCAGTAGCTTACCTATAGCAATATAAAACAAACAAAATGCACCACCACTGAGTTGATTCTGACTCATAGCAACCCCATATAATGGAACTCCTCCTGTGGGTTTCTGAGACTGTAACTCTCTACAGGAGTAGAAAGCTTCGTCTTTCTCCCACAGAGTGACTGGTGGTTTTGAATTGCTAATCTTCCAGTTAGTAACTCAACGTGCCACCAGATCTCCTGGCTTATATCATTACGGACTCACAAAATAAGCCCAATATTATTTATGGGCAGTGGTGTAGATTTCTTTGAGTAATTATGACTGCAGTTGCTGGGTGGTACAAATGGTTAAGGTGCTGGACTGCTAACCAAAAGACTGGAGGCTTAAGTCCACCAGAGGTACTTTGAAGGAAGGCCTGATTATCTATTTTTTTAAAGAAAAACATCAACATCTGAAAACCCTATGAAGCATAGTTATATTCTGACACACATGGGATCACTGTGAATTGGAGTCATCCCTACAGTGACTGGTTTCATAATAGTTAACCCTATAATTTCAGCACTACTCTCTCACATGAAATTGCTATAAGTCATAATCAACTTGATGATACCAAAGAATAGTATAGTTTCTAAGACTAGAAAAGAGAAAACCCATCTGGAATTTACTTCTGTATTTGTCTGTCAATCTATCTTTTGTTTCCATTTTCCAACTGAAAGCTCACCATCATAAAAGAGCATGCAGAGCAAACTAAGAGCAGTTGAATCTTTCTACAGAGGCAACTTGTTAACTGTTACTGCAGCCTTTCCCGAAGTTTTCCATATCTATCTATCTATAATTCTGCTTCCCTAGAATCTAGGAAGGGGACTATCAGAAGAACAGCAGGACAAGGACAATGAATTAAATGGGAGGCCTGAAACTGACATAAGACGATAAGGTTGATTATAGGATTCTTAACACAACCACTGTATTTTCATGGCAAATAATTCATGTTATTTAGACTTTTAATAATTCATGTTACTCAAGACTTTTTAAGTGTAGTTTTGCCACATGTGAGTTTGGTACCCTTTGATTACTCTACACCAGGCTTGGCCCAGCAGTATGAGCTCCAGGAAGGAAGTTTGGTTCTGATCTTGATGACTGAGGGATTTCCCTGGTCTTTTCTTCCTTAGCATCTGGCTGAATGAGTAGTATGTGAAGAATACCAGGTAGCAGAATGCTTTCATTACATTGGAAACTGTAAACAAGGAGTTTGACCCCATGTTATGTTCTCTATGGATGAGTGGGACATTAGAGCAAGGGAACATAGCTAAGTGCTTACATATCACATGGCCTTGTTTAAGGAGGTCATAAAGGAAGAACAAAATTACCCATTTCTGTCTATTCCTTCCACACGTATGCCAGTTCCTTTGGCTCAAGTAGCCTAAATACCTACAGGGCGACGATATTGGCATAGATATTATATAAGCTAACCCTTGCGATTTCCAACACCACTCCCACCACAAACTACAATGGTCCTTGGAATTAACTGAAAAGTAAGACATTTCTAGCAAAGGAAAATATTTTGAGTGTAGGTGTACGTGTTTACAAAGTACCACTTGTGAGATTGGAACCTTTATTTACTAACTCTTTTTTTTTCTTGTGATGATCTTGTTTTAATACATGTTTACTGAAACACTTTGGTGGCCTTTTTCTGTTTTTTATTTAATAGGCAAACCCATGATGTTGCTAACATTACAAACACTGAAGAAGATTTCATTAGTTCAGTATTTTAAAGGATGATTTTGTAGTATGTTTTGATTGAAACATTAAACATTCCATTTTAGAGCCAAAATCTGTGATCTTTGTCTGGTTACTGGTAAAAATTACAGCACATTCACTGCAATATAATAAAAGTGTTCAGAGGGCATATGGTCTATGACCATTCTCAGCAGTGCCAATGTGACTAGAACATTTATTTGACAAATCAGAAGATGCTCTGATATTGCCAAGATGTTTTTCTGCCCATAAGGCTTTGTACGTATATGGATTGAAGGAAAATTCAAATAGTAGATTTTCCATTCAACTAACTAGGAGTTTCTGAGAGAAAAAAATTGTTTTTATTCTGAAATAGTTTTCTTGGCATATTATAAAAATTTGCCTGTAAGAAGGTCTGAATCTTATGCTCATCAGTACTAGTTTTGACTCAAGATTAAGTCAAGGAAGGGTTACTTCCACTGAGTCGGCACTGACTCAATGGCAGTGGGTTGAATATCCCTCTGAGAAAAATGCTTGGGGGCCATACCTGACCTTCTCTGGCTTCCCTATTGCCATGAGGCAGACATCAGGCATGCCTTCACCCTCTGCCTTTCTTTACCTATTCTGACAACAACTCTTCCTTCCACAGCATCTATTCTATGTTGGGTTCTATGATTCTCAGTGATGACCACACAGAACTCACAGACAATACTTGAAATCATTTTGTGACCTGATGTGCTCATTCTCCATTTTTGAATAATGTAGATTTTCACATAACAACCTGGACTTTAGAGCATAACCATGTCAATAAGTGAGGAATGGTTACCCAGTGACCTTACTATCAGAGGGAGTGATATCAAATGACTGTCCATAATTTTTTTTGTTCAATATGGAATGCGTATATTCCCCTCCCTGTAGAATTTCCTCCCCCAGCCAACTGGTATATTTGCTGGCCTCTGATGATATGATATAGATTTATACATTTGACTGTCCCCTTTGTCTTGCCTAAAAGACATCAATGTCCATTTAGGGCCTGGGCTGGACTAGACTAACATACACTTTAACTATAAATTCAGAGTTCTCCTGGTCTTTGATCACCACTGTATCCCGTGAACTTGTGACAGATCTATATTACTGTGCTTCAGGATACCTAGTCTATGCTAAACTTTTAGGCTTTGGAGGATACAAATGAACTAGCTCCCAATTCTCTATAGCCTCAGTCTTACATCAATGCTACACAGATTCAATCACTGCTCAGCTGATGGGATGAAATGTCTGAAACTTCCAGCAGAAAGCTACAGAATATAAGCAACAACACTTTTGCATTTAATTTCCCTATAGGTTGCTATACAGGCCATCTTATCTTCTAAGTTCACCCTCAATTTACAAAGATCCAATGATGTCTTTGTTGCTGTGATCTGAGAAAAGTAGTGCGTCTCACCAATAATGAAGGGGGCAGGGCTCTGCAACAGTCTGTGTTTCAAATTCCTTTTTCTTAGCTTAGTATGCATAAAATATGAATCAGTGTGGTCTTTGACTTGTGATATTGACTGGTTATATCATTTAATCCTCACACACCACTCTAAGGTGGTGGTTGCTGTTAGTTGCCCTAGAATCAGATCCAATTCATGGTGATTGACCTTATGTGGAACTGAATGAAATCGTGCTCAGTTCTGCACTATCTTCTGGATTGTTGGTGTCTTTGAGTCCAACGTTGCAGCTACGAAAGTTTCCCGTGGTTTCTTTTTTATTTTATTAATTGGGTGTTAATACAGATATCATATCCTTCCACAGTTCAATCGCATCAAGCAGTATTGTACAATTGTTACCACAATCTGTTTCCAAACATTCTTTTTCTTCCTGTACTCCTTGAAATTGTCTCTCTTTTACCCCCAACACCCACCACTATACCCCCAACCTCCCCAAACCCTTATTCTACTTGCTGTCCCCATAGGTTCATCAATCCTGGGGTTCATATGCCACAAAACAGAAAAACCTAAAGCACAAATTTAAGAGGGTGACACCCAAAGATATAACACATCTGAGATCAACCCTAATATGAACAAACAAAACAGACAGAAAATGATGAAAACCAGATCAAGTCCAGCTTGTATCCAGGGTGGTGGGTGGGTGGGGCAATCAACTGATAAAATTTTAACAGTTCAAGTCTGGTTTATCCTTTTGATCTTTTATACTCAACTCTACAATGCACTCTGTTTAGTGACCACTTTCCTCCCATCCCTCTCTTAGGGACAGAGGGAAATCACCAGAGGCTTATTTCTATGTAGTTCCCACAAATGTATCTTGGGCTCCCACGGTCATTCATAGCTTCTGTAACCTGATTCTCACAATTTAGGCTCTGATACTATTCCCTCCTTTGACTTCGGATTATATGATTTACATACCCTCATTTTTACTGAAATCTATTACCCAATGTGACATAATTTTCTAGTGATTATTCTCTCTTAATGGTGTGTCCAATGTAAGCAAGATGAAGTCTCACCATCCTTGATACTCAGGAGAATTCTGGGTGAATTTTTATAAGATTGATTTGTTTTTCAGTTTTCTGGAAGTCCATGGTATATTCAATAGTCTTCACCTCCACCACAGTTCAAATGCATCCATTCTTCTTTCTTAGTTTTTTTTTTTTTTTTTTTGCCCAGCTTCTGCACACATTTGAGGTGACTAAAAAGATCATGGCTTGGGTCAGGTGTGCCTTTGTTGTAAAAATGGCATTTCTGATATTTTAAACTTCAAAGAGATTTTTTACATCATACTTGCCCAATGTAATATCTACTCAAATACAACACATTGGTTGTTGAACAGAATAGAATGAAATTGTTGACAACATGAATTTCATCTTCATTTATTATGACTATTTATGAGTCCAGTTGTGAAAATTGTTATGCATTCTATGAGTATGTGTGGTAGTTCTATAATTGTCAATTTGAGAGGATTATGAGTGAAGGGGTGGAGTCTAGTCTGTCATCCGGATCGTAGCCAATGAGGCTTCTGTGTAGGGATGGCCTTCTCCTGAGAATTCTGGGAAATCTGGTATTTCCTCCTTGGAGGTGGGAGACTCTCTGCTCACACCCTGGGAGACAGAGCAGCTGACAAGACACATGGACCCACTCTGATGCAGAGACCCCTGCCAGCGCTGAGATGTTTCCAATGACACTGGATCCAAAGACGTTCTACCCTCTGGCCTGTGATCCTCTACATTCGGCGTCATTGCATGTGTTTTGTGAGTCTGAAGAGGACTTTATAGATTGGTATCGGACATAGGGGCTAGTATCGGACTTATGGACTTGGACTGGACTGGGTTGGGATGCTTTCTCAACGTTCTTGTACACATATGTGTGTCCATGGATTTGTTTCTCCAGTCTACCCAGACTAACACAGTAAGGTACAATTACTATTTCTATATTGAAGTGAAGAAAGTGAGACATGCAGGAGGTAAGTAAACCAATGTCACATGCTATTAAGAGGAAGAGCAAAATTTACACTAAGAAATTCTGGCTCCTAGGTCGGTGCTGTTAAATTTTACACTACACTGCATCTCCTAATGTCCAGATGTTGGTATAAATTTCAGAGTTACCTAGCACAGAGAGTTTAGGCAAATAGAAACAAAAAACCAAACTCACTGGCACTGAGTTGATACCAACTTATAGTTACCATATAGGACAGGGTAGAACTACCCCTGTTACCTTCTGAGCCTGTAACTTTACATTGTAGAAAGCCCTGATTTTCTCCCAAGGAGTGGCAAGTGGTTTCAACCTGCTGAACTTGTAGTTAGCAGCCCAATTTGTAGAAGGGGTTGCTAATCCAGGAATCACTCCTGTTACTCTCACTGTGACAAAAAGAGTCCTAGAATATTGTCTGGGTTGACTGGAGAACAAATCCAAAGACACTCATATATGTATAAGAGAGAGCTTTATATCAAAGAGGAATTGTATATTAAGAAAACACCCCAACCCAGTCCAGATCAAGTCATTAAATCAGACATTAGCCTACATATCTGATACCAGTCCATAAATTCCTCTTCATACTCATACAACACATGCAATGGAAGATCACAGGCCAATGGCTGGAAAGTTTTGTGGATACAGTGACAGTAGAAGCATCTCAGCGCTGGTGTGTCTCGTCCAGCTGCAGGACTCTGGTTCCATCAGTATACCTCCATGTGGCTTGTCAACAGGAATGTCTCACAGGGAGAGGGTGTGTCCCATCTCCAGGGAGGAATACAAAGGTTCACAGAATCCTCAGGAGAAGGCCATGCCTACACAGAGGCACCATTGGCTATAACCTGATTGACAGGCTAGACTCCACCCCGTTGCAAGTTGACAGGAGATTATATAACTATCACAGACCACCCCTTGTCAACTTGACACTCTTGACGACACTCTCACACAAATCTTTAGCCATATATAATGTTTAACAAAACTATAACAAAATCATACCCTTATATAACAGGAGTAAACTAAAAAGCATGCAAATCAATATGTACCATCCTCAATTAAACATAATATTTCACAAGTGGACATAACTTAACAATCGAAGCTAAGTGAACACCTATACCATAATCCTATAATACTCTGATTATATTCCCCGACCTATGAAAGTTTATAAGCCAGCCACTTCATGCCTTTATCCACCTCAATTTGGGTATCCAATTTCTATACTGCCCACTTACATCATCCCAGTGCTATGAGGAGACAATCATATTCTTTGATGTGAAGAATCTTCATTCCAGCTGGAACCTTGTGAAATTCACATCCATAAGCAAAGTCAAATCAGGACAGGCCATCCATAAAGTCTGCAGCAATATGCACCAGTTTGCAGGCTCAAAAATCTTCTCTTCATCTGGTTGGGTTCTGGGCAACTCAATTTAGGCTGCCTCACTTAGATTAAACCATTTAAAGATCCAATTTTAATGCTTGAAGGCAAGTGGGCTTACAAACTATTTTTATACTTCCCAATAATCATTTCCATCAATCATTTTATCAATAACCATAATCAGAAGAAATCAGTGTAAACAAAGTAGAATCAGATCCTAGTTAAATTCTTAAAACAGTCAAATTCAAACTTTATCTATCTTATCTTAATCTTTATCTAAACTCTTCCCTTGATATGAAATATGGCATTAGGCCACTGACCGAATCAAGCCAGGTCAGGCATTCTGTCAGCCATTCTGACCTTCTGTCAGCCATTTTAACTAAGCAGCATGATCTCTGAGAAATTCAAGTGGTGATTTCGTCCCCTGGGCTCAAAATATACATTAATCAAATTCATTTCCACCATTTCACACAGGGATAACCAAAGACACCAAACAAACAAAATAATCAAATCTTTAACTTTCCATTTTCTTTTCAGGAAACCGCCCAGTGAACTGCATGGCCATATCTGACCTGTGGCTAGTCAAAGAATAAAAACTACCACAAGGCAGAAGTCAAACAAGCATCCCTCTTCATCTTCATGATTTGTTTCTCTAGTACCCCACTCCCAAGGTACCATAATGTGTTAGCCCGGGTTGACTAGAGAAAAAAATTCATAGGCACTTTTATGTGTATAAGGGAGAACTTTATATCAAAAAGTAACTGTATATTAAGAAAACATCCCAGCCCAGTCCAGATCAAGTCCATAAGTTCGACATTAGCCCATATGTCTGATACCAGTCCATGAATTTCTCTTCAGACTCACACAACACATGCAATGGAAGATCACAGGCCAGTAGGTGGAAAGTCTTGTGGATTCAGTGGTGGTGGAAGCATCTCAGTGCTAGCGTGGGTCTCCACGTGCCTCATCCAGCTCCAGGGCTATGGCTCCATCAGTCTAGCTCCATGTGGCTTGTCAACAGGACTGTCTCACAGGAAGAGAGTGTGTCCCACCTCCAGGGAGGAAGACAGGAGTTCCCAGAATCCTCAGAAGGCCATGCCCACACAGAGGCAACATTGGCTATGACCTGGTTGACAGGCTAGACTCTACCCCTTTGCAAGTTGGCAGGAGATTATGTAACTGCCACAAACATCCTTTTGGTTGAAGAACTAAATAGGTA
>NW_022103923.1:1021004-1022996 GCF_000313985.2 Echinops telfairi
CATATGTGAGTTCAGTTCCTTAGCTAAAGGGGACCTAAGGGCTATAGTCACTGGGATTCCATCCGTCTCTATCTTAACTCTACTCCTTGTATCTTTTAGGATTTTCAGTTTTATTCCATCTTTTATTTCTTATTCAGGGCCACCTAATGTGATCCCTTTCAGAGTAGTTAGTTGTGTATCATCTAGTTCTTTTGGTCTGAGGTTTGTGGAGACTAGCCTGATATTCATATTCACATGGTCCATTATTTGATTGTACTAAATGCTTCCATGTACCTTTGATTTTTATCATTCTTGTTTCTCCTGGTGTGGAGAGATGAATAGTTGCACTTTAGATGTCTACTCATGAACTTTGAAGACCCTAGCTACTACTCAACAAAGTAGGATGTAAAGCATTTTCTTTGTGAACTATGCTAAACCAATTAAGCATTTTGTCTCCCTCAACTATGTTTCTAAGCCCTCAGGCCCAAAAACTCATTCCCTCAAGGTATTTGATTATGCCTAATAAATTTTCTTAACTTTTTCCTCTGTAGGCTTCACAAATACATAGATATCTTTGCAGCAAAGGTAAGCACCCAATGTGCAAGTATTTTTGGTCAAATCTACATGAGTATACTTCTGGCTCTCATTCTTGTTCAGCCTATATGTCTAGCTATGTGTCTACTTGTAAAATATCATTATTGCAGGATTACCTTACATTTGTTTTTGGTTAATGTTGTCAAAATATATATGCCAAGTTAGACACTCTAAGTAGCAATAATTCAAAATATTAGATTGGAACTTCAGGAAAAGTTAATGTTAATGCTTATGTTCTGGAGGAGGAAAAACAGAAAAAGAGAGCGAGAATGGTTGCTTAAAGAATTCAAAGGCTACCCCCTCACCAAACAACAACAACAACAACCACAGAAAAATGCTCTGCTGGGAAGAGCTTTCGTAGTACGAATTTTTTCCCACCAGGCAAGCATCAGAGCAACTCGCTCTGAGTTACTGCACCCAGTGGCATCGCCTGGGAAGGTTCCCTCTGGTCACAGTGAATTGTTTTGTAAAAGTAGTTTCGCTCAAACCTCATCTTTTGTGATGGGTGATTCAAGAGAACAGTGTGTGGCTCTGAAATTTGGTTTCCTGCTCTGTAAAAATGTCACAGAAACTATTGTGATGTTGAACATAGCATACAAGGACAGCACTATATGAAAAACTCAAGTGTATGAGTGGTTTCCTCATTTCAAAAAAAGGTGAAATGTTGATTGTTGACAAATCTTGTTGGGGACAACCATCAACTTCCCAAATGCAAGAAAATGTCAACAAAATTTATGCACTTGTTCTCAAAGACCGACGATAGAACATTGAAGAGATGGAAAGTTGTCTGGACTATCTTGGAGCTTGATTCAGTGAATTTTAATGGAAGATTTGGGAATGAGAAGGTTCACCATGAAATTTGTGCCTTGGGTACTGACTGGTCATCCAAAAGCAACAACTGGAAACACGCCATGCTTTGAAAGAACAGTTCCTAAGAGACCCAGATTTTTCCCAAGGTCATTTCTGTTGTAGGCACCCGGTGCTATTTTTACAACCCCCAAAGCAAATATCAATCAAGCCATTGGAAGACCCCATGGTCACCTCATCCAAAAAAAAAAGAAGCCCCTCAAGTGAAATAAAAAACTCAACACGATGTCCATTTGTTTTTTAGATGTGAGGGGGATAATGCATTTGGAGTTCATTCCACCAGGTCAAACTGTTAATCAAGCTTTCTATTTAGAGCTTGTGAAAAGATTGTATAACAGTGTGCATCAAAAAAGGCCTGATTTGTGACAGATGGGTGATTGGTTTTGCCACCACAGCAATGCACCTGCTAAGGCAGCTACCTCAGCGTGCCAGTTTGGAGCAAAAAAACCCAGCTTGCCTCTCTTGTCCCATGCACCTTACTCACCTGACCTTGCTCCATGTAACTTCTTCTTGCTTCCATGAATGCAGAGGGATGTGAAATGACAGTGATTT
>NW_022103923.1:1023589-1031502 GCF_000313985.2 Echinops telfairi
AGTTGTATGAGCCCCTAATAAAATGTTTTAAAAAAATTCTGTTTTTTATTTGCTATCTCCTCGTAGAATCAGTATCACTGTACTGTGCATGTAGAAATGTTTGAATTGGTGTTTATTTTTCTGTGTATGTTTTCAACAACAGTAACATCTTTAAAATATTAAATTGTAACGTGCAAAGAAACCCAAGATTATAATTCCAGGAACATGGTTATCTAGGGATGCTGAGAATCAATCTCCTACAAAACTGAGGAAGCCTTGTTGTTTTCATGTATGCCACACATTTATCCTGATGGTCTCTTTTCCCTTCACTCAGCTGATCATAACATCTTTGCTTTTTGCTAAGTCTCCTTTGCTCCTGAGTAATTGGTGCCCCAAGCCACTGCCTCGCTCTGATACCACCTTATCTCCAAAATCTAGATAAGGGACACTCTTTCTCAAAATCCAGGTTTATAACGATTGCTTACCTGAGGCTCGAGGTAGTGCCAGAGAATTACAATGCATAAAGGACATTTTAAACTGAGTATGATCTAGTTCTTTTGTTCCAGTCCTTCTTCATGCTTCCTAACTCCTAGTCTAGTCATGCTGTTGCAGCCTTCCTGTCTTCCCTCCTCAGGAGTAAACTTTTCATAAGCAAAGTCCTTCCTTTCTCTTTAAGTCAGAACAAGGAAAAAGTTCCTTAAAAACATTGCATGCTTTGCTGAATGTGTCTGGAGGATAATGAAAGCAGTGTTCTGCATCATTTTACTGAATATACAGCCCCTTGAAAAGCATCTGCCCATGGATTCTTCCACTGATTTTGGCCTAGATGTGTAGTAATCTCACATCTCCTAGGCTACAAAGATTCTTAAAATACTGTATCCATGAAAGAAGTAGACCCTTTTGGGCTTCTACTCTCAGAACACCAACAATGGCTACAAACATGGCTTTTTTGGGAGTTGGGGTGCCTAGTACAATGGGTAAATAGGGTGATATGACTTGTAAAAGCTAGAAAAGTAGTAAACTTAAAATATCAGTATTATAAAATTTTCAAGGGCACTCAAGGTCTAATTCCACTTATAAAATAACCTTTTGAAATTGTTCCAAAGGTCTCATAGAGTTCCTGTGTCCAGCAATAGATGGAGTTGCATGTTTTTAAATAATAACAAAATACTACAATCATAGCAAACATAAGAATTTGGTTCAAATAACATTTTAAGTCTTCTTAATCATTACTGTGAATTTTGTTTGCAAATCCTATTTCTAATCTAGTAAAAGCTAGTGATATCCTTAGTTAACATAAGAATTGTTTCTAGTGTGTTATTTGAAGAACATCAGTGTTGAAGAGGGGCTCCCTATTTGGCTACTTAATTCTAAGCTTCTGGATTTATTTAATTCAGTAGAGTTTTCAAACATGTGTTTAACAGATTTCTGCTAAGGGTCAGTTACTACCAGACATTAGAGAACATTCAGACACAGCTCTCAGTCTCAAAGAGCTGATGCCATCTTTTGTAGAGAAATGACATGAATATTAAAATTTTAATTGCCAAAAGAAAAATCTAGATAAAAAGTACACTTACAGATTTGATATGCAAAGTCAATATCATTCCTCAGAGTTTCATTCTTTAGTTGTTACCAAGGGTACCTGACTTTAGGTGCAAGCATTTGGATGCTGAGAGTCTTAAAGTTCAAATGCTACTTCTAACTCTCAACAAGGACAGCATAGTGGGATTTGTGTTAGGCTACTAACCACAAGGCCAGAGATTTGAAATGACTAGTTGCTCCAGGGAGAAAGATGTGGCTATCTACTCAAATTAAGAGTTACAGTTTTGAAAACCCATGGGCAGTTCGTACTGTCCTATAGAGTAGAATCATTGGTAGTGAGCCAGTCTAGGCTAACTCTTGATCAACATACAGCCTAGGTTTGGTCACTTATGTTCACTAAATTTCAGTGTCCCTTTTTCTAGAATGAGATTAATAATACCTCAGATAGTGGCAGTGAAGTTAAATGAGATAATACACATAGTATACAAAGTGCTATGCACATAGTAGGCACTTAGGTATCCTTCCTTTCTCCCATTGGCCCATGAACTGGCCAAATAGATGTGAGTGTGTTAATGTGTGAATGAATACTTGTCAGACAGCCCATAGAAGAAGTAGGAAGTCATATCCTCCAATCTGAAAGTATTAAAAGTTTATGAAATAATTTGAATCTCACTATATCATGAGGCCTTCTCAGACTGACATATATCAAATAGCAACATAGTACTCTCCTATCTCATTCTTACTTTATTTTCTCTAATACACAATATGATATTAAATATTTACCTTTTGTGTACTGGCTACTCCCCTCCCCAACAAACACACTGGAATGTATGCTCCACTAAATATCAGTGTTTATTTAGCTCATTGCTGTACCCCTGATGCCTTTAGAACAGTGTTTAACACACAGTAGAAACTCAATAGCTGCTTAGGAAATGAATGATTACCAGTATTAATAATTTCAATAAAAGAAAATGGAAGGTGTTTTGTTTTGTTTCTATTGACTTTTGAGATATGTACTTGGTGAGTGAATTGGATATCAATAGTATATTGACTACTGAAGTTTTATCAGTACTCTATCACTAATGGTCACCTAGCTTTTTTAATTTGAATTTTTAAAAATTATTTCAAGAGCTCTCGTGCTGTAGTGGGGTACATGTTGGGCTGCTAACCACAAGGTCAACTGTTCAAAACCACCACCTAATCCCCAGGAGAAAGATGAAGCTTAGCTTTCTACATCTGTAAAATTTTATAGTTGTGGAAACTCACAGGGCCAAGTTCTACTCTCTCCTATAGGGTTGCTATGAGTCAGAATCAACTCAATGGAAGAGAGTTTTCTCATGTGTTATTTGCTTATCTCTAGAATCAGTATCTCTCAACCTCATCTTTTTTTTTCCAGATTTATCATTATTCTTTAATGTGTGTTCAATTGTATTTATGTACCAAAGTTTATTTACTCATTCTCCCACTGATGGGCATTTAAGTTGTTCCCATCTTCTTGATATTGTGAATGTGGTGCAACAAACATTGGAGTGCATACGTCTGTCTGTGCTATGTTCCTTATTTCTGAAGGACACATATCAATTAGATGGATTGCTGGGTTATATTAATATTTCTAGTCCCATATTTAAGAAGTACAATACTGGTTTCCATAGTGGTTGTACTGTTTCAGTCTTACCAGCAGTGTATGAGAGTTTCTATCTCTCTGCACCCTCTCCTGAGTGTGGACCTTGTGTTGTGTCATATGGCTGAATCTTTCAATCACTTGCAGCAATTTTGTTCCTTCTATTCCCATTTTGTTGATTTTTTTTTATCAGTAGTGGGAGTTAGATTTGATCAAATACCTTTTCTGCATCAACTGATATAATCATGTGGCTCTTTTCCCTTGTTTTAGTTATATGACGGGCTACACTGGTTGTTTTTCTAATGTTGCGCCATCCTTGCATACCTGGGATAAACCCCACTTGGTCATGATTTTTTGTTGTTATTAGCATTTTGTTGAGAATTTTTACATCTATCTTCATAATGGATATTAAGTAGAAATGGTGTCAATTTTTCTCTGAATTGTTGGTAGAGCTCACTCATAAAACTGGTGGACTTTTTTCCCCCCTCTGGTGGTGGTGGTGCTGGTGGGGATGGGGGGGTGGGAGTTTTGTAAACAACCTGATTGGTTTCTTCTTTTGTTATGAGTCTTTTCAGGCTGTCTGTATCAGCCAGTGTTGATGTTGGTATTGTGTTTCTAGAAATTTGTCCATTGCTTCTAGGTTTTCAAATTTGTTGAAAATACAGTCCTTCACAGTACTGTGTTATTTTTATTGTAGTTGGTTCTGTTGGGCTGTTGCCCTTTACTTTCTATTCATATTTGCATATTTTCCTTCTCCTTTAAGTTTACCAGTGGCGTGTCAATTTTGTAAATCCTTTCCAACTTGTCTTGTTGATTCTACTGTTTTATTTTCTGCTCTAATCTTTCTTTCTTTTCTTCCGGAGGCTGGAGGTTCATTTTTCTCCTCTTGCTCCAACTGTTGGAGCTGTTGGGTTAAGGTGTGGGTTTAAGTTCTTTCTTCATTTTAGATGGGTTTACTGGTATGGACTGTGTCCCAAAGGTTCGGATATGTTGTGTTTTATTCTTAGTTGTTTCAAGAAACTTTAATTTTTCTTTATTGCTTCAATTACTCAGTCATTTTAAAGCAAGGTGTTGTTCAATTTCTATGTATGTTTATTTTTTCCTGATTTTTCTACTGTTGTTTTATAGTGTTTTTTTCAAGATGAGTATTTATTCGCTTTACAAAGATATTGATATTAAAACGCCATAAACCACTCCATTTAAAGACAAATGTAACTGTACAGTACACCAGAAGCTGGCTTAAACTCGCTCCCCCAAGATGCTTCTATGGCTCCAGCTCTTCACAGAGCACACACAATTTAGTTCTGCCACAGATGTTTAAATATTCACAGATGGGGTGGACAACCCCGGCCCCCCTCCACTAGCCATTCGCACAGTTGACCTCCCATCTGCATGTCGCTCAGTGAGCAGGAAACAAATGCTGGCTCATTAAAAAAATAGGTTTGGCCATTTGAAAAGGCTTTTGTAGCACAGCAAAATACTTGTTTATACACATGTAAAAAACTCTCGAGTCAGATTAGTTATTTTCAAGGTAAAAGATACTCAAACACTGCCAAGAATGGGTAATGAAAAGCAAGGAAAACATTAAATTACTGAATTATAAAAATATTTTCTTTGGAAAAAAAATCCAAGAAGATTATCATTAATATCTAAAGAGGGAAAAAAATAAATTGTTCTTTACTCCATTAGTATCTTAAATAAAAAGTGAGAACCTCTTCGAAAGCAGCTGTAACTGAATGTGGAAAAGGTGCAGGTAACGTGCACATCTAATCGAGATCCACTGACGAGTCCAGAGGCAGTCTGCTGTCCAGAAAAACCCTCAATATGGCTAATTCTGCAGTTCTTCAATTACCATAATTTTTTTGTTATATTTTAAAAGAAAATTGTTTTCCCCAGCACAGTATAAAAAAGCAGGTGGCTTTTGTGGGGAAGTACTCCAAGTATTCTACCTGACTCAGGGCAGATTAGCAGCTAAATAAGACTAAGCTAAGGTTACATTACCAATTTTTTTCTTCTCCAATTATAGTTATTCTTCACTCCGATTTGTTTTCATTGATCCCCTTCATTGTATAAAATTGTACCAAATTAAAAAAAAAGTTGGTTTATAGTTTTATAGAGTTCTGATCTGAGAAGATGGTTTATAATATCTGATGTTTTAAATTATATTAAGGTTTTCTGGACTAACACATCTATTCTGGATAATGTTCCACATAAGCTGGAAAAGACTGTGCAGTGATATGTTGTCACTGAATGGAAGGTTCTATCTGTCTAAAAGGTCAAGTTGATTGACTGTCTTCTTGGCTAAATTTCTTTGTTGTTCTGTCCTTACTCAAGAGTAGTGTATTGATGGTCCTGTTGGAGAAGCTGAGGTCAACATCAAATATAGAAATATTTAAAGTAGATACAAACCGATTACAGCATTGTAGACAATAGTGTGTCCTTTTGAGGGGGGTGCTGTTAGTAAAACATGTATCTTGATATCATACACAACAAATTTCCTCCAATATGTATCAACTGTTTTTGACAACTATGCAATCACAGTTATGTTGGTAGAGAGCCAGATACTCTTGGATTTACTGAGAGAGAGGATTATGACAGATTACGAGCTACCCACAAACAGATGCCTCTTCAGTCTTTTTTAGTGGTCTCCCCATTCTTATTTGAAAATGTGAAAGGAAAGCAAGTACCTGAAATAACACATCACTGTCCAAAGACATTTTTTTTTTGCTTGTTGGAACCCAACTGATCTCAGAAATGATTCTATTGACAAACTTGCCAAGAACAGAAGCCTGTGACCTAAGAAGCTGCTGAAAAGCTAGCTGATGACCTGAAGGCTGGCAAACATAGTGTTCTCCATTCAAATACTAAGACTGTAGTATTTGATGGAGCCGTATTGGCTGCCCTGGGGCAGCACCCAAAGAGCTGCAAATATGTGCCGCTCTGAGCCTCTCTCTGGAGTGTCTCTGCACAGACGGTGTCAGAGTCTACTTAAAGCAATGTTTAAAGCAAACGAGAGATTCAAAAATAAAATTTCATTTTCATAATTACAAAAGCCCTACCATCTACCCACATGTACATGTGTGAGGCAAGGTCCAAGGATATGGCCTCCTGCCCCCTCCCAATACTTTTGACTAATTATATAGTCGGAAAAATAATTGTGATGCTTTGCTGTTTCTAGGGGAAAGTGGCTTTGTTTAAAGTACAGCATGCTTATTGGCAAGAGCCCCTCGTAAATGGTTTAAATTAAAAACAAAGCAAAGCGTGCTTGTTGACCACTCTATAACACCATGAGACACCTTAGTGTTGTTTTTTAATTCTTTAACTAAAGGACAGATATTGAGAGGAGTAAGACAGGATTGATTTCACATTCCACTTCCTAGATCAAGCTTAGAAAACATGTTCCCCACCTGGTATAAGAACTTAGAAAGGAGTTTTAGTAAATGGCCTTTTGATGCAACTTATGAAAGTTGGTGGAGACCGTCTTGCCCCTCCTCTTTTTTAGGATGCATCATATACATGTGACTTTCAGAAATTTTGTTCACCATTTGAATGTTTTAGAATTTCTAAATTATTTTACTGATATATGAAAAGCATTGTGCCTTTTGAAGCATAGCAAATGAACTGAGTTCACAATATAAAATTTTGTTCCTATCAGTCAGTATCTGTCAAGCTTAAGGTTAGATTAATAGTTTATTAGTGTATGACACAGTGTTAGTAGAACACAGCAAAAGACTTGGTATATAGAAGTATGAGGGATAGTTGCTAGCAGACATCTATAGAATGATTCATGTCCTCTTTCACATGATGGTATGGAGGCCTGCTTCATTAAGACGCTTGAGCTGAAGGGGAGGGGAGGAGAACATTTAACATGGGCACTGATCAGGGGAATTACTTTGTTTTACATATGAGGAAATCTAGAGCATCCAGTTGAGGCTCTCTAGTTTAATAAATATCACAGAAAGTCTTCTAAATATTACATAAGTGTTAACAGGGGGGTTATCAGTTTATTTTGATGCAGTTCCTAGTTTCTTAAAATGTTTAGGTCATCTTTTCTACCTTCCCAATATCCTAATTCTTGCAAAATTCATGTTTAATTAATGCTTTCCCATATCTCACTGCTTTGTATGTGCATTCTTTTCAGATGTATTAAACAACGAGTAGGGTATTGATGCCTACTGTTATTGTAATGGTGCCTATTTCTTCAACTCTACACAAATTTAATTACCATATATACTCAAGTATAAGCTGACCCGATTATCAGCCAAGGCACCAAATTTTACCACAAAAACTGCATTAAAAATGTGCTTAAAAGCCTCGGCTTATACACGAGTATATATGGTAATACATATTTGGAAGTCTTTCATTGAATGCTTTGATATGATTGCTTTCTTTAATCATTAGGTAATACCCTTCTTTGCCTCTCATTGTGGATTTCTGCCTTACAGTCTGTTTTATTAAAGATTAATATTGTCACTTCTGCTCTTATTTTGATTACCACTAGCGTATCTTTTTTTTAATTTTTGATTTTTAGTTTGTCTTAGTCTTTGTGTGTTTCTTGGAAGCAGCATATTGGTGAAACCTGTTTTCTTAGCCTATCTGCCTCTTCTACCCCTGCTACTGTCTTTTGGCATTTAACCCATTTACATTTAGCAACTTTATTGATAGTTATGAATTCATTGCTGTCATTTTGTGGTGTGGTTTCTTTGTTCCTCATCATTTTCTGTGCCAAGTTCATTTTGTTTGTGGGTTTTCTTGTCATTTTTTTTTCCTA
>NW_022103923.1:1033000-1043205 GCF_000313985.2 Echinops telfairi
GTCTAGCCAGATTTGTAAGGTAGAATTGGGATCATGATAGTGGGGGGGGAGGAAGCATTTAGGAACTAGAAGAAAGTTGTATGTTTCATTGTTGCTGCGCTGCACCCTGACTGGCTCATCTCCTCCGCGGGACCCTTCCATAAGGGGATGTTCAGTTGCCTACAGATAGGTCTTGGGACCCCAAACGGCAGCCCCCTCATTCACAATGATTTGATTTTTTTTGTTCTTTGATGCCTGATACCTGATCCCTTCGACACCTCGTGATGACGCAGACTGGTGTGCTTCTTCCATGTGGGCTTTTCTTTTTCTCTGACTCAGTGGTTTCTGTGTAATTGCTGCTCTGTGATATTTTTACCAATAGGTGGCAGTATCTGACTTGACATATAAAGACAGACCTACCGCTTGTGGAGGATTCTTTCTGGAACACCTTTTGCCTCTTAAGGAGAATTCAGAAAGAGTACGGCATTTTCATTGCTCTTAGGTAGGAAGATTGTGTTGGATCTTATTTATCCACAAAATGATGACGTGGTGTTACATTTCATAACAAAAGACTGACACCATTTCCCTGTCCACTCCCAGAGATACACATGTAAATTCTTTATGGAATTTCCTCTGATGAATATGTCTACACACTGTTAGTCTTGAATTAGTTGCTGTCAAATTGCCTCTGACTCTAGTGATCCCATGTGTGTTGGAGGACAACCATGCTCCATACGATTTTTTTTTCTCCATAAGATTTTTAATGGAGATTTTTTTTTCAGAAGTAGATCGATAAACCTGTCTTCTGAGATGCCTGGTAAGTTTCTGAGACTGCGATTCTTTATAGGAGTTGAAAGCCCCATCTTTCTCCATGGAGCATCTGATGGTTTAGAACTGCTGACTTCTCAGATCGCAGCCAAATGTGTGAAAACCAATGCCATCAAGACTCCCTATCAAATCTAAATGTTGTTTTACCATAAGCGCTTCTAATCAGTTAAACTCAAAGGACATGACGTTCCAGTAATCCCAGAATATTAAACCCTTCCTTGACACAGTTAAAGACTCTACCTATCAGTGAACAATGGAGCCTGTTTCAACCAGCTATATTTCAACTTAATGACATATTCTGCCCTATCTAAAATACTAATTTTCAATTAAATCTCGGATCAGCATAAAGCACCAAGCAACTCTCTTTCTAGATCTTAAAAACTATTGATTTTAACCCATTAGTGAAGTCCTCCATGAATTCCTTCATAATCATGTATTCCCTGCTTGACAAGGATTTGACAAGGATTTTTTCAAAGCCAAATGCTCTTTGTTTTATTATCTGACAGTCGTATGCAAAGAATTTAAACCCTTTTCTTTTTCTCTTTTACCTTAGTTCGATGACACCTAGGCTCACTTGAAAGTAACCGAGTTGTACAGAATGCAATATCAAAATGATCCAAATTTCTGTCCTCACAAATGGTATTAAGAGAAGAGAAAAACGTGTGCTAAAGTGAAAGACCGCGGGAAGGGAGGTTCCTTCACTCTCACTCTGCCTCAGATAACTGATCACCTGTCTTACTAGAACTGGTTCTTGAAAAAGCAAAACAGATACACAAAAGGCATCCTATGCCTGCGCCTGTACTGGGAATAATGGCCTATTTATGGAAGTGATTGCAAACCACATAACTACATTCCATTAAGCCTAAGCTAAAAAACAATGTTAACATCTTTCAAGACGCTTCTGGTGGTCTCAAACCACCAACATTTTGATTTAGTAGCTGATTGCATCAATTGTTTCTATCACCCAGGGACTTCTAAGCACTTTAGCTTCTTACTAAAGCTGGCTTTTTCTATATTTCACATATTCACCTAGACTACTCCCCTTTCCCAAAGATGGCATTTCACCATCCAAACACTCACTGAGGTCCCTTAGCCACTGTATCCTCTTACACCAGAGATTAGCAAGCTGTTTTGCCAGCAAATCTAACTCACCACTTGTGTTTGTATTTAAACACATCCACACCTATTTATGCATTGTCTTTTGGTGATATTTGTGTTACAATACTTACAATAGCAGGGTTGAGTATTTCCAACCGAGACCACATGGCCTGCAGGAATCTTTACAGAAAAGGCTAGCTGACTCTTCCCTTACACAATGGCTGTGGGATCCAGTTCCATTTCTCTTCTGAACCCACTCAAGAAGATATAAAATTATATGCCATTAAATCATATAAGGCACATTCAATTAAAGAAGCTGTCCATTCATGTTGCCTGTTTGACTGTGTCTGCGAAGTCCAAAAGCAAATTAAGTTGTTAGTATACAAACCTATGTCTGATTAATCACACAATTATTTTTCCTTTTATAATTAAATTTCTGGTTTTGCTTCATCTTAACTCAGTGATTCTTTTTGTAAAACAATTGTAAACCAATTCATTTCTTAATTGGGAGGTAAAAATTAAGTGCTAAATTAATATGATACAACATTATTATACGTCAAAAGAGCCATGTCACATTTTCAAATAAATGAAGCAAGACCAGAAATTTCTATTTTACAAGCTACCTGCAGTTGGAGCTTATAACTCTCAGGGTGAGGGCAAAATTTATCATTAGGAATCTGTGCTTTTGTGTATGTGGGAAAAATACTACTTTCATGCTTCTCTTGTTTATGCAGAGGCAAGGCTCATATCCAATTATGCATACAAATGTAGAATGCTGTCTTCTTTCTGAGCAAGGCTGCACTTCTAGAGGAGTCCTTTGCTGGTAATAGGCCCCTTTCCCCCCACATTCTTAGAGGAAGTGAGTGGTGGGTCAAAGCATTTGCAGGGGGGAGCACCAGACAGAGAGATCACTGATGTGAGGAGAAAATCTTTTCTCTTCCACAGAAGGAAGTGGAGAGCAAATGTTTTGAGAATGACGAGGGTAATGAATGTACCAATGTGCTTTATAAAATTAACGTATGTATGGATTGTGATAGGAGTTGTATGAGCCCCCAATAAAATGATTTTTTTAAAAAAAGAGTAAGGGGTTCAATATGATTCCTCTAAGAATGAGTTATGACCAGGGGAGTCTAGGGGGAAAAAATGCCTAACAATAGGTCTTAAAGCGTTTTAAATATGTGTGGGAATTCCCCTCTGTTTACCACTGTTTTCAATAAAGTTAATGAGACAAAAAATAGCCTATTGTTTACCCTGGTGTCTACATGGCAAAGCCATGTCAATGTTTTGGATCAGGTATCATTGTGATGCAGGGAAGCTAGAAGGATAACATGTAGAGAAAAGCAGGTTGGAGAGACGGTTAAAGGAGCTGTAGTTGGTCTGGAGAGGATGGGACAGGTCACCCTAGCAGGAGTTAACACATGTGGCCACCTGTAAGAAAACTCAGAAGCATGTGAGGGGGTTGATAAGACAACAACAAAAACCAGCATCTCAGAAAGCTGGAGAACTAGAATTGCATGCCTAAAATGTGTTCTCAAAATTGTTCAAATTCGTTGAGTTGTTATGACCAAATAAATGGCCCTGGTGGGGCATTGGTTGAAGCATTGAGATGCTACCCTCAAGACTGGTGGTTCAAACTCACTAGCCACTCCACAGGAGAAAGATAATGCAATCGGCTCCCTTAGAGATTGACATTCTCAGAAAGCCCCAAGGAGCCTTTCTACTTACTGGGTTGCTATATGTGAGTTGGAATCGACTGAACAACAATAGGTTTGTTTTTTGTTTTGGTTTTATGATTGAGAGGTAGGAGCAATATAACTGGTTTAGTTTTGACCCATCTAGAAAGTAAAGCATATGATAAGAATTCAAAATTTAATCTGGCTGCACAGAAATGAATAGAAAGTTAACTGAAAAATTAATTGGGATTCAGGGTTGTTTGTCCACTGAAATAAAACAGACAAATTAGGATAAAACCTGAATCTAGCAAAGATCAGTCTCCCCTTAAGTAGATATTGATCGTAAGTCTGTTTTCATGGCAACTCTCATTAAGGCAAAGAGCCCTGGTAGCGTACATGTTGGACTGTGATTTGTATGGTCAGCAGTTCAAATCCACCAGCCTCTCCTCTGGGGAAAGAATAGGTTTTTGATTCCAGTAAACAGTTATAGTCTCAGAAACTCCCTGGGGGCAGTCTATCCTGTACTATAGGGTAGCTATGAATCCGCGTCAACTCAGATGGCAGGGAGTTGAGATAATCAAGGCTAAGGGCATCTATTAGAGTAGTGGTTCTCAACTTTCCTAATGCCGTGACCCTTTAATACAGTTCCTCATGTGGTGGTGACCCCAGCCATAAAATTATTTTCATTGCTACTTCATAACTGTAATTTTGCTACTGTCATGAATTGTCATGTAAATATCTGATATGCAGGATGTATTTTCATTGTTACAAATTGAACATAATTAAAGCATGGTGATTAATCACAAAACAATATGTAATTATATATTGTGAAATATTTATTTCTAATGACAAATAAATGAAATTTTTTCTTGAAGCATGGTGTAAGATGGGTAACAGTCTTCACACCAGGTACCCCTATTGAGGGTGTATCTGCATGTGGGCAGACCCGCCTGGAGATGGATAGAGGAGCGGTGTCTCCGTTCCTAAAACCATGGGAAATATGTGTTTTCCAATGGTCTTAGGTGACACCTGTGAAAGGGTCGTCCGACCCACAAAGGGGTCGCGACGCAAAGGGTGAGAACCGCTGTATTAAAGGCTTACACAAAATTACCCTGAAGCACCGATACTATGTGTTGGTCAAATTGCCTGTCCTTTGAGATGATAATCTCAGATTGACTAGTTGATAATCTGAATTTTCTTAAAGTTAGGATGTAGAAATAGCTATCTATCCTTCAGTATCTATTTGTCCCTTTTTAAATATTTATAGAGCCCCAAGATTTTCAGCTGGATACATGAATGCTCAGAATAACAATTTTGTTTCCAGCTTTCTTGTAGCTAAACTTGACAACATGAACACATTTTTTGTCAAAGGGATGCAAGAAGAAACAGTATGTGCAATAATCAGAAGGTATCTTTGAAGTGAGGGTTGGGCTGTGTATGCTTATTATTATGCTTTCTATTGGCTGGGATAAAGACAGAATGGCTGCAGCTGGAGCACACTTTGACAGTGAGGTGACTCATGGCAGAACAATAGGATAGAAGGAAACTGAGTCCATGACGCTGTGGAACTGCTGTACCAACTTGATTGTATTTCTCCAGACTTTTATATGTGGGGGGGGGCGGGGGGGAATATGTCCTTTCCTTTTCTGGGTACTTCTGTAGATGAACAGAATCCTCATTGATAAGACAGTAGTCTCAATTCACTTGTGCTGAAAATCTTTTGTCTTGGTATGTGTATTTCCAACTCTGAGAAGGTGAAGGTAAATATAGAGACTATATCCATTATCTAAGGATCCCGGGTGGCCGAGTTTAAAGCACTCGACTGCTAACCAATGGTCAAGGGTCTGAACCCACCAGAATTGGCTCGATGGCAGTGGATTTGGTTTGGTTTTCGGTATCAGTTGCCTATCACAAATACAACGCTGTGTAACAAACAACTACAAAGTCAGATTAGCTCAATTGAACTTTCCTCCTTGCATCCCCCATCATCCTACAGGTTAGCTCAAGCTTGGTATCATGGTCACTAGGGAGATGCAAGAGAGCTAACATTTTTTCAAGCCACTAGTTGTCTCTTATTAATATATCATTGTACAAAGCAAGGTATGTGGTCGAACTCAAAATCAAGGATAGAGAAAATACAGTGTTGGGAGGAGCTACATATCACATGGCAAATATAAAAGGATGGGTCCAAAAATTGGGCCAATCATGTGTTCAATTTAACTACAGTACTAAGATTTTTACAGTAAACTTAGAATAAATTTGGAGATAGGTTTTCACAATTATGATAATACTGCATATAAATAGCATTTAATGTATTTGCAATATTGAAGGGAATTGGCATATTATAGAATCTGATAGGCTTAAATTATGATATCTAATTTGCCCTGAGTTTTAGTCTTTGTACTTTAATTAGAAGGTATAAGATCATTTTACTAAGTTAATAAAGATTATCGAATGCCTAAGAGAACTTGAAGGAGCCCTGGTGGTTTCATGATTAAGCTCTCAGTTGATAACAGAAGGGTTGGTGGTTCGGACCCACCAGCTATCCTAAGGGAAAAGACCTGGTAATCTGTTCTTATAACCTTTACAGCCTTGAAAACCATGTGGGAAGTTCTACTTTGTCCTATACGGTTGCTAGAAGTTGGAGTCAGTTCAATAGCATATAAGAAGAGAAATTAAGATTCCACTATATTTATCAATTGTAGTTTTAGATTTTCTAGGATTAAATACTTACAAAGATACTTCACTTAGGGCTTTTCTTAAATGTTAGTGCTGCTAAGAGGTGTTTTCTTACAAGTTCATATGAAGAATAACTGTCTCTTTATCCTTTTTTGGTTTTAAATTGTAAAACCAAACTCACTGCCATTGAGTCAATACTGACTCACAGCGACCGCCTGTGAGTTTCTGAGACTGTAACTGTTTATGGAAGTAGAAAGCCCAGTCTTTTTTCCTTGGATCTGCTGGTGGTTTTGAGCTGCTGACTATGCAGATCACAGCAAAACTCGTAACCACTACACTACCAGGGCTGCTACTATGTATTCATTTATTACCTGTCTTCCTCACCAAAATGTAATCTTCATAAAGTCACATGCTGTTTTGTTTGCTTGTGTATCTAGAGCATGTCTTATAGTTGATGCTTTCAAATTTTGCCGAATGAAAAAGTGTAAACATTTTACATTAGTAGGTTATGCATTTAAAATGCTTAAAAAGAAAATTTACCAACCCTCCTCCCTTCCCCTACCTCCCACACTCCCATGTCCCTCCAGGGCCATTGGTCCCTTTATTTTCTTCTCATATTTTTTTTGTCCAACTTATCTAGGTGGGTGTGCAGACATAACAATGTGTGAATAAAATTGGGATTGGCTTTGACAGCACAGCGCCAAAGTGGCTCATAAGAACCTGGCGATGACAGCTGCGGCACTGACAAGCCCACAACAAAAAAAGCCACTGACATACAAAATTTAAAAGAAGGGGGAAAAGGAAAAAAAAACCCCGAACACATAGGCTGAAAAAAAAAAAAAGAAAACGAAGAGGAAGAGCATGCAGTTTAAATTTTATATGTGCATAAACTGAATTTTAAATAGAGCTGATGGTTTAAGGAGTCCAATCTGTTCAAGCCAAATTAGCTAAACATTCATCAAAGGCTTTCTAGTCAGAAACTTAAAATGTATTGTTTTCATCAGTAGAAAGATAGGGTGTGCCCATTGAATTTAAAGGCTCAATGAAAGCTAGGTGTTGGGGTTTTAAAAATGCTTTAGTGTGAATTAGGTGGAGGTTTACTGGCCAAATCATCAGTTATACATTTAACAACTATTAGATTCTATAATACGCCAATTTTCTTCAATAGCGCAAATACATTAAACAGTAATTTTAAATAGTGTTACAATAATTGTGAAAACCTGTCTCTAAACTTATTGTGAAAGTATGAATACTATAGTTAGGTGAAGTGCATTTGTGCTCCCAATTTTGGACTCATTCCTATATCTACGCCCATGCCCTTTGCCATGTATTTCTTCTTTTCTCTCTCTCACACATTTTGTTTCAGTCCATCCTCTGCAATTCCCTCCATTTGCCATTGCTGATCCCACTTCCTCCTGTGTGTCCTGTTCCCACTCCCCCTGCTTTCCTAACTCTCTGAACTTCGTCACTAGGTAAACACTGCCCGTTCGGTTTAAACTGGTTAATTATTCTATCGCAACTTAAAATTGCTGTTTTGTAAAAATGAATTTTGTAAGTTGAATATTCATTTAAAAAACAAAGTACAGCAATTGATCTCCTTTGTAGACAAAAGCTTCCCTAGGGACTTAAAAACACTCATGCTATCCCCACATTTATAATGCACATACAGGTAGACATGAAGGAGTAAACACTGGGGGAGTCCCTAGTGAGGAACGGGGCATTATTTACTGGTTCTCTAGGGCAAGGAAGGAGCTCTGGTAACATAGTGGGTTAAGCTAATGGCTGCTAGCCTAGATTTGTAGTTGGCAACCGCCAGCTGCTCCTTGGGGACAAGATGAGTCCTTTTGCTTTCACAGGGGCGGTTCTACCCTGCCCTGTGGAGTCCCTATGGGTCAGAATTGACTGAACAACAGTAAGGACGAGCAAGGGGACACTGAGGAGGAGGATGATCCTGGTGTCTCATTGGAAGAATGGTGGTTGAGGTTAACATAAAGGTGGGAAAAGTCTGTTTTAAAGAGATGGGCAAACTTTCCTATGTCTTCAAAACCGGAATTGACTTTTGGCTCTCTACAAACCTATGCTGAGTCAAGGCATTCGATTTGTGTAGGGGAAAAGAAGGGCGCATCTGAAGAACTATAAGGATATCCCTGTTGGGAATCCATGGAAAGGGGAAACAGATCAATGATTGGCACAAGTTGCACGATGAAAGTACCCACCGAGAGTGGTCGAAGAGCACCAGTGCTTGCCTGCCCCAGACACTCTCGTTTCCGGCAAGGTATGAAGACAGTTAAAAACAAACACCCTTTTTAAAGGGCTAGAAATTTGCAGGGAAAGATTGCTAGCGCTGGAAGACTGACTTCCAATAAGATTTCTTTACTCACATGGCTAGTGCCTTAGTATTTTTTCACCTTTCACTCTCCACATGATGCTTAATTTTTCAAGCCTTTTCACGTAACTCCAGTTTCTCACAGCATGGCCATCTTAGGGCAGTTGTACTTGAATGATAAATACTTTTCAGCAGAGAGGAAGCAAGAGCTGTCAGGCCAGTTAAGGCCAACAAGTGGAATTGAAATAACATTACTTCCGCTGATTCTTTGGTCAAAGTATGTAGTTACAGGGCTTGATCACATTTCAGAGGAACGGATAGACTCGGTCTTTGAATGGGACAGTGTAAAGGTCACCCTGCTGAGGAACATCTGTGAGGGGAGGCATAGTGGCCTTCTTTAAAAAATAATTTTTCCATATCTATATATACACTAAAAACTGGAAAATGTATGCTACTTTAGAACTGCTCTCTTGCTCCATTGATACTAGTTTCTGTATTTGTTGGGGGGAATTAATGAGTGTCACCAAAAGTGAAGCGCTCGATCACGAACTGAAATGACTGTGGTTTGAGTCCGCACAGAGCTGCCTGGGGAGGAAGGCTTGGCGATCTACCTCTGAAATGTCACAGCCATCCAAAGAAAAGCCCATGAAGCACGGTTCTTTCTTGACACACCTGAGGTTGCCATGTGTTGGAAATAACTTGACAACGGCTGGTTTGGTTTTTGGTATGGAAGTTCCTGGACTGTTTATCCCTCAGATCTCCAGAGTGTTTGTTAAAGCTGACAGCTTAAAATCAGGCATTGAACATCACCAGACACTCCTCAGGAACAAGACTAGGCTTTCTACTCTTGTCACAGCCACAGCCTGGGAAAAGCCACAGGGGCAGTTCTACCTTATCCTATTGGGTGGCTCTGAGTCAGCATGGACACAATGGCAGTGAGGTGGCTTTTTAATATATAATGCTTATATTAATATACTTTAATGCTTTGCCTTGACTGGAAAAGAAACTTAAAGACACGTAGAACAGAGTTTGATTCTTAACTCACAATATAAATTGTCTAGCTGTTTTTTTCCTCTACTTCTGCCCCTTCCTTCTCCTTCCCCTTGCCTCTGCCTCTCTCCCTACTTTACATATATCTTCAAACCATATTTTCATGCCCCCAAAACATTAATGTCAGCACAATTTTTGCTCACATTTTTCCTATTTATTAGCTATGTTCAGGAAAATCTAAAGATTACATATGATGACATACTCTGAAATAGGAAGGCAGACCTTTTAGCAAGCATCTCATATCCAAATAAAGGATGGAATTCATTTGCTAGGTTATGTACCTATTCAAGTAGGCCTGCTTTTGCACATATATTTTTGACATACGATTTTTGAGATTACCATCAGAGATAATCAATCCATTCTGTAAGAAAATCAGTTTACCCTCTAGGATGCATTAAATTCTTCATGCTTATATTCTTTCCATTTTTTAGCCCTATCTCTTTAATTGTCTCATCCTTTGTCTTCTGTGATGGAACTTTTGTAGATACTACCTGGAAGAAATCAAGTGCAGAGCTTGCTTTTTGTTTGTTTGTTTTGGTTTTGGTTTGTGTAGGTGTGGGTGTGTATATGAG
>NW_022103923.1:1043305-1044822 GCF_000313985.2 Echinops telfairi
GAGAGAGAGAGAGAGAGAGAGAGAGAGAGAGACCAGGAGATTCTTACTAGGAGTACAACAAGAAACAAATACACAGTTGTGTGTATCACTATTGCCTTTGTCCCTTCATCTGCCAGAAGGGCTATTTGCTTTCCTGAGTTTCACATCATCGTCTTAGATGCACTAGCTGAGAGGCGTCAATCTCACACATTAATGCTCTAAGGCAAGTCAGAGAAAAAGTCCCCAAGTCTGAGACATCTGAATATGTAAAAGGTCAGATACGCTATTCAAAGAGTTGGGCTTAGAATTCTGAGCCCCTAATAAAATGATTAAAATAAAATTCTGTTTCTTCTGAGTCACAAACTCATGGCAGATAGATAATAGGTGATGGCGGTAACTGTGGTGTATACTTTCTGGAGAACAGACAAGCAAGATAAAGGTGATCATAGGGAACCCTTAATTTAAATAAAAGATTATTAATTGATCTAGTGGCCAAATGCAGCCAACAAGAGGTTTTGCTTGTCATGTTCAATGTTTTTAAATGTTTATGAAAGAATAGTAAACATGTATAAATAAAGACATTTCACATACAATAATCCATATTTCTACCTTCTCTGGAGAACACAGAAGGTCAGGAAATGCTAACTTCAAAAGTTACGTGGCAACATTTGGCCTAAGCTGAGACATGGCTGTCCCACTAGGAAAAGGTAGACATTCCTGGTTTATTATAGTTACTACCATCCATCTCCTATTATCTATCTACCTGTTTCTAGCGGCATTGACTATATAAACAAGTACTTTGAGTGAGAAATAGGTACATGATAGATTATCTAATTTGTACAGGAGGTCACTTTTTACATAAAAATACACCTGGCTGTGTAAATCGAGGTTAGAAGGATTATGGGACACTAGTGAAAATACATATCACAATGGTGTTTATTTCACTATCTTTTTAGTATATTGTGTGATGACTCTGGGGAAGGTGGTCTGATAATCTGTAATGAGAAACTGAAAGAATTATTATTTGGAAAATTGATTAAATTCAAAAAGAAGATAAGTGATAGTCATAGAATAGAATTGATTCCTGAAAGTAATTGTATGAATTCTTCAAAGCTGGCTCTGGAAATTAAGTTTAATAGAAGGATACTGCCTAACCAGGATTTAGAGTCTTACGATTCTCCTGGACCCTCTGCCAGTGTATTTGATTGTCATGAATCACTGGTGAGATTATATGAATCTGTTGACTCAGTAAATTGACATTTCTGTTTGACATCAGGTGTACCATACACTCACTCTTAACTCTGCTGCACGGTTAGGTTTCAAAGACTGGTATTAATGCAAAAATTAGCATTATTCAGAAATGGGGTATGAGCACATCAGATCACAAAATGGAGGATAAACTTATCATTAAGCAACTGCCAAACCACATAACTTACAAATTTCATCATTTGTACATTTGATGCCATCATCATTCTCAAACCATTTGCCTTCTGCTTGAGCCCTTGATATCAGCTCATTTCCCCCTCCCTCCCTGTTTC
>NW_022103923.1:1045430-1103826 GCF_000313985.2 Echinops telfairi
AAGCCTTTAAGACCCCAGATGCTATATCTTTTGATAGCCGGGTACCATCAGCTTTCTTCACCACATTTGCTTAAGCACACATTTGCTTTAGTGATCATATTGGAAAGGTGGACACACACTGATACGATTTTTTGTTCTGTGATACCTGATACCTGGTCCCTTCTATACCTCGTGGTCACACAGGCTAGTGTGCTTCTTCCATGTGGGCTTTGTTGCTTCAGAGTTTGATTCATGCTTGTTTACCTGCCTTTAAGCCTTTAACACCCCAGACTCTATATCTTTTGATAGCCGGGATATATTAATGAATCTGAGTTAAGGGTATGTGAGTGTTCACTGTACCAGTCTTAGAGTTACTCTGTATGTTTGACTTTTTCATAAATATATTAAATAGATAAACCCACACACATACACCCAAATACCCAGACATCTCTAATACCATATCACATTTTGCATTTTTTACAAAGAAGCACATGCCCATATCTCTTAAATTTGTGGAAATGAACATTCAGTACTTCAAGATGTTAACAAGTTGCATCCCATGCTGTCTTTCTATATTGCTACTACATAGCACTTAAAAAAAGTCATTGCAAAAAAATGTCATTGCAGGTGTACTGAAGTGCAAGTTTATTAAGCTGTCCACTGGTATGAAGTAGCAATAACAAACTCTGTTCATTGAGATCCTCATTCAATGGCTAATTGAAATTAAACAAACAAACAAACTAAATTAACTAAAGAAACCGACACTAAACTTTGCTATGTGAAAAGTTGGCAAATTATTTCAAAAGAGAAGCAAATGGTAGATATTTGGGGTTTTCTGAGCTGTATGATATGTCACAACCACTGAATGTAATATTGCTCTGTGAATGCAATCATAAACAATGCATAAAGAAATGAGCATGACTGTGTTGAAATAAAACTTTATTTACAAAAAAAGAAACTATTTTATTTACAAAGACCAGTGGGAGGCATATTTAGACCACAGGTCATATTTTGCCAATTCCTATTTTGTCCCAAGGGTCTGCTGTACATTACTGCATTTATGCGCTCATCCTTCATGAAGTAGACCATACATTGATAGCTCTTCTGTCATTACCTAGAAGATCTACATCCCAGATCCCTAACTGAATGCATTTGCAGTGATTTATAATCCATGTACATAGAAAATATTTTCAGCTTTCATTTTATTACAAGGTAGCAAAATTATTCAAAATTTCAAATGAGCATTCTTTAATGCTTTAGAAAATTTGCTCCACACAAGCTTAGAAACACTAGATCAGAATTCTGGGTTTGCTTTGTGCTTGCCCCAAAACAGACTTTGTGATAAATATTTGAGTCTAAGGTTTGGGAGGTAATCCTAGGAAGCATTAGTAAGAAAGTGGGAAAGTGCAAGAAGAATGGAAGGAGAGCCAATAAAAGGTGTGTCATCTAGAGATGTGTATCTTAGAGGTGTGTATCACTTGAGCAGCAAAGCAGCTGGAGTCGTTTCTATGTATCGACAACTGTCCACATGTCATTGCTTGAAGGGTACTTTTGGGGACATTGCCCTGCATACAAGATGAGATTACTGTTTCACTAAAAGTAAAAAATAAAACAATGAAGAAGGAGGAGGAGAAGGAGAAGAAGAAAATGGTTCCAGGCAGAGAAAGAGTAGCAGGTATTTGCAGTATAAAGTCTTTCATATTTGAGCCGCAAACTGTCAGTCCTGCTACAATACTCAAACATTTCTATAAGCTACATCTAGATTTTATTTCCTCAATCATCAGCACTATGTTAATGTGCTAGATGAATTCCATTATCAAGAAACAGTAAGGATCAGAAGTGAAGATGGAGATGAAGGCAGATACTCTATCACAAAGACCTGAGAAACCGAGTTAAA
This sequence comes from Echinops telfairi, assembly GCF_000313985.2. Classification (NCBI taxonomy): domain Eukaryota; kingdom Metazoa; phylum Chordata; class Mammalia; order Afrosoricida; family Tenrecidae; genus Echinops; species Echinops telfairi. Next base: position 1,047,307 of record NW_022103923.1, read on the forward strand.
CACAAGGAGATGATCATCGTGGAACCCTGAACTACAAATGAAAAGAAAGCAAAGTAGATAGAATATCTATAAGAGAACTGACCAAAAGCAGCGAATGAGAAAGAGAGAGTGGTGCGTTGCCACCTGGCCTGGCACAGCATTGTGACTATTTGTGAGCAGTGTTCTAAGTGAGGAGCATAGGAAGGCAACTTCGCAGTGGCCCCAATAAGGCAGAGACCCAGGGTAGACAAATCCGAAGTAAAGCAAGGTGAGTAAAGCAAGCTCGATCTAAGGGAGGAAAGTGCAGGAAAATGAGACATAACTCCAGAGACTCAGGCTACCATACAGCAGGGAGCATCTCACCAGCAGTGGCCCTTGATTGTTTGGGTTGGGAAACCATAAAGTTCAGACAGCCTGTGGGTGGCAGTTGGCAATGCTGGACTCAAAGTGCCCCCTTCCTATTGCATTGAATTGTGGTGGAGAAAGAAAACCAACTACACTCTCCCAGGTCTTCATTAAGCCCAACCCAGTGATCAGCAATCAAAGATGTGCAGTCCCCCTCTCTTAGTTCCCACGCCCTCACATCCTCCCAGTGATCAGAAATGTGCCCCCTACCACACCTTCACCCACTTGATGATGCCCCCTGTCTGTATTGTCCTGTCTCATGTGCTACTGGTCTGCCTGGACCAGCTCATGCCCATTTAATTCACATTTGGATTCACATTTGGTGGCACATACCACATGCCTACCATTTCCATTGCTAGTGATGTCCACTTTTGCAAAATGGGTACCATCCTCCCAGTGCATTCAAGGTCTTTGGCATGCACTCCTGCAGCCTCCACAGTCAGCATGTGCCAACTACTGTCTGCTTTTTATTTTTTTCTGTTTTTAAATTTTTATTTTCTTTTTTTCATTCTCATATGGAGATAGGTACAACCATGTTCATACTATCTGGCCACATACAGCAAACAGGTAGCTGGGTGTATACACTCATGTCTGCTTTCACATACACAAGAAGACAGATGGTGAGTGCCTAAGTGCTACCAAACTAACAGAATAGCATGCCTGCCTCCTCTTCCCAGATAGATCTAACAACAATAACAAAAACTCCAAAAAAACTCATTGTGATTGATTGAGTCAATGCTGACTAATAGCAACGCCGCTATGGGTTTCTGAGACTGTAACAGTTTACAGGAGTAGAAAGCTCAGTCTTATCACTCTCTATTTCCAAATTGTTTCATCACTCTTAATAGAAGCTACTAAGCAATGCCTTCTTCCCTCTCCCACCCCTACCCATCTTATAACTTCGAATAAGTTTTAATTTCTATGTATTTTCCTTTTCTATATATGACATATACATGGGAATCATACATTATTTGTATTTTTGTGACTGACTCAATTCACTTAGAATAATGTTTTCAAGATTCATCCATGTTGAAATATGCATCATGACTTCGTTTATCTCTATTGCAAAGCAATATTCCATTGTATGTATGTACCATATTTTGTTAATTTATTTATATGTTGCTGGACATTTAGGTTGTTTCAACTCTTGTGCAGTGAACCTTGAACCTTGGTGTGTATGTCTGTGCTCCTGTTTCCAATTCTTTTGGATATATTTTACCTAGGAGTGAAACTGCTGGGGCCTACCAGCAATACATGATGGTTCCAATTACTTCACATCTTTACCAACAACAGTTGTTTTCTGTTTTTGTTTCTTTGTTATTTATAGTATTCATCTAAATAGAGTGAAATGATATAGCTCATGTTTGCTGTCTTAATTTTTTATATTAATTTTATTATTGTTGAGAAACCCACAATAGAACTTACAGCCATTCACTTATTTCTACATTTATAATCCAGTGACATTGATTAAATTCTTCTAAGAATTTTATTATTTTAATTTTTAACATTTAGACTATTGATCTATTTTTAATTTCTTTTCACATATGGTGTGTGAGGTATGAATCCAGCTTCATTTAATTCTTCATTTTTGTTATTGTATTTATTATTTTTCTATAAATTATCTTAGGTCTTGTTTCAAATATGTTCGATGTCATAATTTCTAAATCTCTTGTGGAATTTTAAAACTTTGCCTTTATGTATGTGGACATTTAAAATATATTTGTTTTAAGATATGTGTCATAAAGTTCCAATATCTAGAACTCTGTGGGCCAGTTTCTTTTGTCTACTATTTTTTGCTGAGTTTTAGTGATGAACAAGAGCCTGAGCTTTTGCTGTTTGAGGATCTAAAGTTTAAGCCAAGATCATTAAAAGAATCAATTTTATCCTGGAAAAATGTATGTGTCAAGAATGGATGGGTGGCAAACACATTGAAGTAGAGCCATGCTCTAAAGGGTACAGAAACACATAACAGTTAAAAGTCCAAGCAAGACCTGGTTTCAGGCTATGTCGAAATTACATCTCCATTACTTAATATGCAGTGTATATATAAATATACACACACATATATAAATCACATATGTAATGGATATTAAACCTGAGTTTCTTCATCTTTAAATTTAAATATTAGGAATACCTATCATTTATGGCTATTTTAAGTATTAAAATACTTAATATATGTAAAGTATTTAGCCTGGTGCCTGTAAAGTATGCTATAAATCTTAATTTCTATCTAAGAGATAAGATTATATCTAAGACTTTCAGAAAAGAGATCATCTCAACTGGAATGTCCCAGACCAAAGATAATAATCTGCAGGAAAATAATGGACAAGTGTATTATCTTGTAATGTTCTCTAACTAGCTCATCTACAATGCCACTTCTTCATCTTATTGCTTCATTTCTAAATCTGGTCTCCCAGAGTTAGCCTATTATGTGCACAGCAATGCAACGATGATGTTTCAATTAAACTAAGGGACTATTTTCCCTAATATAGTAAATATGTCCTAAATAACCCGAAAGCCTCGTTACCATAAAAATCTTTAGTTCACATTCCCTGTCTGCTTTCCATGCAATGCTAAAAATCTTTGAGCAATGGTTCTCCAACTTTCATATGCTTTAGAATCACCTGGAAAGCTTGTTCAAGCACAGATTGCTGAGTCCCATCCTACGGTTTTAATTTTCTAGGTCTAGAGTAGGAGTTGAGAATTTGTACTTATACCAAGTTGACAGGTACTAAAGACATCAAAGCCCATCAGATACATTGCTTAGAGTTTGATCATATTTTCTGAGAGAAAAATTTTCTAAAATCTATTTGTAGCTGTGTCTCCTATCTATAAAAGTCAATTGTTTGAAATAATTTGCAAGGAGAACATTTTTATTTATATTTTATGTATTAATATATAAGCCACCCCCTAATGATGATTTTGCTTTTCTTGCTTTTAAAATTAACTGCTTTGGGAGACCTGAAAGACACCATTAAAATTCATTAGTGGCATAAATTTTCTAATATTTCAAAGAGATCCCATTGCATTATTCATTAACTTGAATGGATTGAGTGGGACTTTTTCTACAAATAATCTTTTTAATAATAGGCCTTTCATAAAAGTAACCATGAATTCTTTAATCAGTACATCTTGTCATTTCATAATACGTCAAAATTTTAAAGTACATATGCAAATGTAATGGCATTTTCAACAGTAGTGATCATATATCTCTTTAAAGGAAATATACATCACTCTTCAGATTCCTATTAATATTACTTGCTGTTGCTGCCTACCTAAATGACTCACACATGCCACTTATTCTGAAAAGTACCTGAAAACTGAAGCAATTTTCCTACATACTTGGATCATTCTTCCGTGTAACACTTTTTAACGCATTATCAACAAGGAATTACTTTGACTGATGTGAAGAATTAGTGGAAAGATGTTCAAACCAAATGATATTTCCTTCACCTTCTACCTGCTTATCGCTCAGAATCCCCCATTGGTGGCTTATATGAAGGGGCTCCAAATTTTGTGGGGGGAAAATTCCATTATCTTTTCAATTCATTTTTCCATGAACTTTTTAAAGTCCCTTCATATTATCCTGGGCTATTATCTTATGTGACCGCATTGTTGACTAAATCATTGGACACCAGTTCATTCACTCATTTCCAGTCTTGTTTACCAACTCTGAGCTCTGCCGTTCTCTTTCTCCTTGCTGTGTTCCACTTTATCTTTTTGTTCAAATAAAAAATAGCCCAAGATTTTGTATGTGGCAGACCTCTAAATCTTGGAAGTAACAGGAAGGGGAAAGGTATTAACAGGCCAACCCAGTGCCACAATCGACAGCTCAGGATCACATCATTGACGTCCTCAATTCCTTAGCTGTGCTCCTTAGAGGCCTGCAGCTGATTCAACATTGCTTGGATCCTGAGTCCTTATTCTGCCCTGCTCTCATCCTGACCCTCAGGCCACCTAAATCTTTCTTTCTGTTTTCACAGGATGATTCCACTGTATTTTCTAACTCTGGCCCAATTACGCTTTGAGCATAGGCCTTTGATTTTCTTCCTCTAAAAGCTCATCAAAGTGTCTTACAAAACAAAAGAGCTTCTACCTCTGAGGTAACTGGACCATTTTCTTGAGAAGAAGAAGCGGCTGCAGATAGTATTATTTTTAAGTATCAATTTTTGTTTGCAATTTTTCTTTGATAAAGGAAAGATTGTTGATTAAAGCTACTTGTAACTGAGATTATTTTGTGGTTTGGCCAATGTTTGGAAAAGGAAATTAAAAAGATTTAGGAAGTTCACTGACTAGCTTAGAAGCTGGATTCCTAGTCATTGTTCTGTTTCTCTCTGGTCGTGTGGTGTTTAACAAGTAGCCCAGAAGCCTCAGTCTGTTTTTCCTTTTGTAAATTGAACGAGTTAGGTCAGTATTTTTCAAGCTTGAGCAGAAGCCTAAACAAGAAAAATAAAAGCAATTAATTGCTTCTGCTAAGGCAAACCTATTTGTCTCCATTTCCTTCATGGTCCTTTGTGTCCCCTCAGAAGAAAATTCTGAAAACACTTTTGGATGACTTTAATCCATAGTTGCTCTCTGCTTCTCGGAAGCTTCTCATTAGAGTTCACAATTTACTATCAATGTTTCTAGCAATTTGCATGAAGGCAGGCAGATTGAAGCTTGAAAGAGAAACACATTCCTTATTTTCAATATTTAAAAATCTGCCATATGTTTGGCCTAAGTCAGAAAAGATATGCTTTAAAAAAAAAGAAAAAAGAAAATATATCCATATTGAAAAAGGTTTTCCTGAAAAAAAAGGGACTAAAGATAATTTTGATTGAAATTTGAACTTTGGTATTTGATGATCATTGGTGGGCATATTTCTTCTTTTGAGATCCCAATACTATCAATAACATGTTTAAATAAATCCTTTACATTAGTCAATTAATCCATGAATAATACAACAATAACTTAACAAAAGTCTCGGATGTACCTCTGTGCAATTGGTGTGGGGAGGCCTTGTCTGACTTCCTCTGGATGCGCAAGGGAGAAAGAGAATCAAATAACACACCATGCCACGGCCAATTGCCACAAGGCATGCCTCCGTGCTTCATCATCTTTCATACTGTTTTGACAGAAATCTTTCCTACCAGGACATTCTACTTCTCTGCTGAGTTGGATAATTTATTGCAATAGCCACACATAATTGACAAACAAGATTCATGATTATAGGGGGATATTGGGGAGCTAAAAGGTTATGATGAAACTTGCTCTTAATCATAGAATAGCTAGAAGAAGTTATGATGTTAGAGAGTTGAACAGAGAATTTCAAAAGGCAGCTCAAGAAGACAAAGTAAAATATTAAAATGAATTGTGTAAAGAACCAGAGTTAGAAAATCAAATGGAAAAACTTGCTCAGCATATCTTAACTGAACTCAAGAAAAAATTCAAGTCTTGAGTAGCAACGCTGAAAGATTTTTGTGGGCAAAATATTGAACTATGTAGGGAGTATCAAAAGAAAATGGAAAGAACACAGAGTCACTGTACCCCAAAGAACTAGTCAACATTCAACAATTTCAAGAGGTAGCATAGAATAAAATACTGGTAGTGTTGAGGGAAGAAATCCAAGCTGAAGATATTATCCTAAACCAAGACTCCAGGCATTGATGGGATACAAATAGAATTGTTTCAACAAGGTGATGAAACACTGGATGCATTCACTCATCTATGCCAAGAAATTTGGGAGACAGCTACTTAGCCAACTGATTAGAAGAGATTAATATATGTACCCATTCCAACGAAAGATGACCCCATATAATACTCAAATTATAGAACACTTCATGGAAATCACGTGCAAGTAAAATTTTGCTGAAGGTCATCCAGAAATGACTGCATCAGTTGACTGGGAGTTGCCAGAAATTAAGACCAGATGTAGAAGAGAACAGGAAACACGGGTTAACTTTGATGATGTCAGGCAGATCTTGGTTGAAAGCAGAATATATCAGAAAGGCATTTGCTTGTGTTTCATTGACTATACAAAGGCAATTGATTATGTGGATCATAACAAACTATGGATAGTCTTGAGATGAATAGGAATTTCCAAAACACTTCATTATACTCATATGGAGCCTATACATGGATAAAGAGGCAATTGTGTGAACAGAACAAAGGACTACTGCATGGTTTAGAATCAGGAAAGGTGTGTGCCAAGGTTTCATCCACTCACCATATGTATTCACTATGTATAATGAGCAAATAATCAGGACAGCTGAATTTATATGAAGAAGAATGTGATATCAGGATCGGGGGGAGACTTAATAACCCGTGACATGCAGTCTGAGCTCTAGTGGTATAGTGCTTATCCATTGGGCTGCTAATTAGAAGGTCCGCAGTTCGAAACCACCAGCACCTTCTCTGGAGAAAGACGGGACTTTCTAATCCCACAAAGTGTTATTGTCTCAGAAACCCACAGGGGCCGTTCTACTCTGTCCTTGCAGGGTCACTATGAATTGGCATTGATTCAATGTCAGTGAGTCAGTACGTGAAATGCACATGACACAACCTACCATACTGAAAGTGAGAAGGACTTGAAGTACTGATGAAGATCAAGGGTTTCAGCCTTCAATATGGATTACAACTCAATGTAAAGAAAACCTAACACCTCACATCTGGACCAATGAATAGGTAACAACATGATAAACAGAGAAAAGTTTCATGTTGTTAACTATTTCTTCTTGCTTGGATCCACAATCAATACTCATGAAAGAAGCAGTCAGAGATGAAAAGATGCATTGCATAAAAAGAAAAAGAAAAGATGCATTGCAATGGGTAAATCAGCTGCACAAGACCTCTTTAAGTATTGAAAAATAAGGATGTTACTTTAAGAACTAAGGCAATGGTAGAATTCAGCTGGTTTACATCAGTTCGCAGAACCGATACTTCATTTTTTGTTCAGTTTGTTAAACAGGTTGTAATCAGGGTTCTCTCTAAGGTTGGCAGCTGGGCAGCCACCCAATATGGAAAAAACAAATATGCATTCCTGTTTTTTTTTAAAAAAATCATTTTAGTGGGGCCTTGTACTATCCTTATCACAATCCATACATCCATCCATTGTGTTAAGCACATTTGCACATTTGTTGCCATCATCATTCTCAAAACATTTTCTTTCTAATTGAGCCCTTGGTGTCAGCTTCTCATTTTTCCCCTCCCTCACGAACCCTTGATAACTTATAAATTATTATAACTTTTTCATGCCTTACACTGATGTCTCCTTTCATTCACTTTTTTGTTGTCCATCCCCCCGTGATGAGGTTATATGTAGATCATTGTGATCGGTTCCTCCTTTCTCCCCCAACTTTTCCCTTACCCTCCTGGTATCGCAACTCTCATTATTGGTCCTGAGGGGCTTACCTGTCCTGGATTCCCTATGTTTCCAGCTCTTATCTGTACCAGTGTACAATCTCTGGTCTAGCCAGATTTGTAAAGTCAAATTGGGACCTTGATAGTGGGGGGAGGAAGTATTGAGGAACTAGAGGAAAGTTGTATGTTTCATCAGTGCTATACTGAACCCTGACTGGCTCATCTCTTCCTTGTGACCATTGTGTAAGGGGATGTCCAGTTGCCTACAGATGGGCTTTGGGTCTCCACTCCGCATTTCTCCTCATTCACAGTGATATGATTTTTGTTTTGGGTCATTGATACCTGATCCCATCGACACCTCATGATCACACAGGCTGCTGTGATTCTTCCATGTGGGCTTTGTTGCATCTCAGCTAGATGGCTGCTTGTTTATCTTCAAGCTTTTAAGACCCCAAATGCTATATCTTTTGAAAGTAAGACACCATCAGCTTTTTTCACCACATTTACTTATGCACCCACTTTGTCTTTAGCGATCGTGTTGGGAAGGTGAGCATCATGGAATCACAGGTTATTAGAACAAAGTGTTCTTGCCTTGAGGGAGTACTTGAGTAGAGGCCCAATGTCCATCTGCTATCCTAATTCTTAACATATAGATATGAGTACATAGATTTATTTCCCTCTCGTTATATATAAATATATTTACATATGTACATGCCTGTATTTAGACCTTTATAAGTGTCCTTTGCCTCCTGGTTCTTTCCTCTATTTCCTTTTACTTTCCTCTTGTCTCACCACCATTTTCCACATTCATTCAGGTTTAGTAATTCCTCGCTGCTACATTGCCCTTGATTAAGCCCCACTACGCATCCTGCGCCCTTCTCTCCATTGATTTTAGTTCACTCTTTCTAATAGCGTAATCTACTTTGTGTACTTATTGCTCTTATGTAAGTAATAGCTATATGAAATAATAAACTATCTTTCCATGCATCTTTTTTATGCTCACAACTCTCATTAGGGAAGTGAACTGGTTGTTAAAATTATTTGAATCCCACCACTGGACTAAGGTCTGACTAACTCAAACCATGATATTTTCAAGCACCTCATATGAATTTGAAAGTTGGACATTGGATAAAGAAGACCAAAGAAGAGTTGAAACCTTTGAATTATGGTACTTGTGAAGAATATGGAAAGTGCCATGGGTTTCCAAAACCCTAACACACTTGTTTTGGAAGAAGTACAACCAGAATGCTCTTGAGAAACAAGAATAGTGAGACTTCATCTCCTGTATTTTGGAAATGTTACCAAGAGAGGCCAATCCTTGCAAAGGACATCATGCTTGGTAAAGTAGAGGGAATGTGAAAAAGATGAATATCCTGGATAAGATGGATTGACACAGTGGCTGCAACAATGGGCTGAAACATAACAGTGAATGGCACAGCGCTAAGCAGTGTTTCATTCTGTTGTGCATAGTGTTGTTATCAGTTGAGAACCCCTTGATAAGACCTAACAACAGCAACAACTTATAAAATATTAAGAATACAGTTCCTTTGTCCACACTGCCTCCTCTTAGCCATTTTAGCAGGTATGTCTCTCAGGTTCTCAGCCTCTCAGCCAGAAGAGTTCTTGGTTTCTGCTTCCATGGACCAGTAAGCCCATCTCAAGATCTCCTTTGCTCAGTCTCATGGTCTTGGCGTGTGGTCCACGGGTGGCTCTTCTTTCTTGATGGTTGTGGGATTTCCTGCTTTTGAGACAGATCACTATTATCCACAGTGGAGTGTCAAAACTAACTAATTCCATCTATTAATATTTTGTACACCCCATTGGCAGGGTCCCACCCAATAATATTATGGGAGTAAAAAAATGCATGGACAGAAGAGCCATAAGTAAGTCAGTTCACTTACCACAACCATAGAAATACCCTCCTCCTTTGACTTGATGTCCATGTACCTAAGAGTACCCTGAATTTGCTAGATAACTGTTGCAGGTTCAAATAAACTCAAATTATAATGTCTTGATAATTTAGAAGCGCCTTTATTCGGTTAGAACCAAACTGCTAGAACCTACAAGCAATTCTTTTGATTGCAGTCCTGAATGGGGATAATAGCCAGTTTATGTAGGAAAATTAATGTTTATCAAAAACTTACCTATAGAGCAAGCAGGTATGACAAAAGCAGAAAGAAAAATTGATGTTTTATTCTTTAGAGTAAGTGAGCATTGTAGGATACAGGATTGATTATAACATCCTGGTTAATAAATTAAGAATAGTAAACTCCTGCCACCTGCCCTGGCAGGTTATATTAATGACCTATTCTCTCAGTCTGTCCAAATCCCAGGTTAATGGATAAAACCACCCAATGTCCTTTAAAAAATACCACACAGAGGGTTTTAATTTGTGTCCTGATTAAAATTCATTTACTTTTAGCCAACAATTTAAACCTGCTAATAGAAAGCACAAAAATAACAACCTCCCAAAGTTGTTTTTTGTTCATTTGTTTGTTTTGTCCAGACAAGACATCTAGTCAGTCAAGTCTGCGACTGAGAGGCAAAAACTAGCTGCCCAGTCACCAAGAGGGAGGAGAGACAGAAGGGTTGAAGGGGAAATATAACGACACTCCCATACATACCTATAAACTACATATAACCAGAGGGACCAAGTTACACAAAAAAGACAAACAGCCATGGCGAACCAAACCATGTTATGAAACATGTTAAGTGATGATCTGAAAAGACAAGCCACCAACTTAATAAGCCACCAAACTTCTCAAGCAGTATCCTGGTGAGAATCCCCTAGGAAGAGTTAAGACCACGTCCAATGCCCTTCCTTAGTCAAACCAAAGGACCATTCCCACAATCAGACTTAACTTCAGAGGAACAGGAGAATCAGGAGGAATTCCAGAATTCCAGTGTCCCCAGGCAACTGTTTGACTGAAAAAGGGAGTAGTAACAGTGGCTTCCAGGCCAAGACACCAAAATTTTGCGGGTTCAAATAAATGACAGCCACTATAATGTCTTGATAATTTAGAAGAGTCTTTATTCGGTTAAAAGAAAACTGTTAGAATCTACAAGCAATTCTTTTGATTGCAGTCCTGAATACAGATAATAGCCAGTTTATATAGGAAAATTAATGTTTATCAAAAACTTACCTATAGAGCAAGCAGGTATGACAAAAGCAGAAAGAAAAATTAATGCTTTCATTCTTCAGAGTAAGTGAGCATTGCAGGGTACAGGATTGATTATAACATCCTGGTTAATAAAATAAGAACACTAATATCCTGGTAACAACATCAACGTGAACAATATTATTAATTATAATGTCTTGATCCCAGGAACAATAGAGTACATTCTAAAATCAATCACCAGCCAGGATTTCTGAGATAGGAGAGGGAAGGAGACAGGCCATTCAGCAGTCAGCATGTTTTTGCAGTGGCTAGTCTGCCTCATAACGATGACAAGTAATTCTATGGGACAAAATGTGGAGGTTCACTCCATGGGTTTAGACACAATCTGCAAATGAAATAATGTGCCTAGAAGCAAACTTCAACTTTCAGAGGCTATCAGTAAGTGGATTGATACTCCAGCTTCCCGCTTGTTTGGTGGTATACTTTTGAGATGTTTCTTGTCATTCCTCATGGTATCCCCAGAACTAGTGAACTCCATGTGTCTACAACATTTATTAGCTCATTAATACACATTCTAATTTTTCTTTCTATTTCTGCATTACTTTCTCTAACACTTCAGCTATACATCCTGGCACTGCATCGCAAATCAGTATCTGTCCCAAAGTCCTGTAACAGTAACAAGTTATGCTTTGGGGGAAGCCCAGATAAAAATAACTTCAAGTGCTGAGTGGAGCCTTGGTGGTGCAGTGGTTATATGATAGATTGAAATCACCCGCTGCTCTTCAGAAGAAACAAATTTTCCACTACCATAAAGAGATATAGTCTGGGAAACCTACAAGGCAATTCTACCCTGCCCTATAGTGTTGTTGTGAATCAGAATATATTCAATGGCGGTGAGTGCAATTTCAAGTACTAAGGATTATATTCAAGATATTATGCTGCAAAAGAGAAGCTTTGAAATGCTACAATTCCTTTTAAAAATAGAAGAGCTTATTTCTCCAAGGCTCTTAGAAATTGATTTTATTTTTGACTGGATTTAGACTTAAAGGTAGACGCTCTCAGAGAGGACAGCCTCTATCTCTTGGCAATCTGTGCCCAACATTTTGCTTCGGCCTCCTTCATTTTCTTGGCAAAAAGCTTGGCAGATTGGGCGGCCTCCTCATTGTTTTTCTTGGTGCACCGTTTCTTCAGGGTGATGCACAGCCACTTGTGCTGCAGGACATGAGGTGTCGTGAGACGCTGAATCATGGGTGCTTTGGTTCAGGGTTTCTTGCCTTCTTTGTTCAGGGTTTTTCTTACCACATACTGGTGGGCATCATCTTCTTTAGAGAGATTGGAGCGTTTGAGGATTCTGCTGGCTCTTTTGGGTCCCAGGTGATGAGGCACAGTTGTATTAGTCAGTCCTGGGGTATCTTTTTCCCCTTCTTAAAAAATAACCAAGTTAAGAATGCTCAGATTGGCAGGAATAATGGAACTCACGGCAGATTTGGGCCTCCTAAACCAAGGTCACCTTGGTCTGCAACAGAAGCGCCCCTTACTCAGCAGCAGACAGACACAGTTGTGGGTCAAGACACCTTACTTCATGGGGAACCCTGCTTATCATTCCCACCACTGATGCAGGCAACATAACCTTTCCATTCATCACCCAAAACCTCGGTGTAAACTCCTGTGGCCATTCGTTTCCCATAAAAAGTGCGAAGTTTGCATTCATCGTCCACTTCATTGAGTTTCTGTCAGCCAGTGGCTTGGAAGGAGCTGTTCAGCTTCATGGTGATGCAGCCCTAACGTCTCTTAAACTTTACGTATGTGTTATTGTTTCACTAGATCACAGTGGACGTTAAAGTGACATTTTCAAAAGAATTGAAAGGCAATAAAGCTAGGATTAATTTGCTATAAAATTTTCCTCTCAAAGTCCTAGAACCAATTGAAGATGTTTAATCTGAGGGGAGTGAAAATGTGGTGTGACTTCATTTTTGCCAGGTGACCAACTGTGTTAAAACTCCTTCCCCATTAATCAGATGCTGCCTTTAAGATATCTTAGCCAGATTTCAGTCTTTTCATCTTATTTTGTATTCCTGGAAAGAATTGTTTCTGACAATTATTTTCTGCCCATAGGGAGAAGAAGAAATAATCTGTCTTTGGGTACATCTCTAAAAAAAAAACCTGGCTACCTTTGTCCCCTTTGAATATTTTTCCAGTATTGATTGAGAGAGTTAGGAGGTGCTACTTTATGGTAAGAGTGGGACTTAACTAGTCCCCTTGGGCAGATCTTACAGTGGGCATTAATTCTTGGTGGTTCAATGATAGCTCCATGATATTAGAGTGTGTCTTCAACTTTGGGCCTTAAAATCCCACCCACATTATATGGAGGTATGTTTACTTAGGTAACAGTACACTATTTTTTATTGACTAAATTCACAGCAGCAAGTGGTTATTGGAAATCAATCTGAATTTGAGAGATTTATAATGCATGATTTACTCACAAGTACACAAGAGTTGGCTGAAAATAATGGAATCACAAAACTGAAAACACTAAAAACCATGATAAAATAGAACCATTTTTGGTACTAATGTATCGGTATTACTGAAGAACAACAAACCAGAAAAGATTAAATCCAAGATGCTAACGAATAAAGGATTAAATGGTAAAGATGGGATACAATTCTTGTGTTAGGTGGGGTTGACTAGAGAAACAAATCCAGTGTCACTCATATATGTGTAAGAGAGAGTTTTATATCAAGAAGCAATTATATATCAAGCAAATCTCCCAGCCCAGTGCAGATTAAGTTCATAAGTTCAACACTAGTCCATAAGTTCCTCTTCAGACTCACACAGCCACAGACAATGAAGCAGAATGCAGGAAGATCACAGGTCGGTGGATGGAGATTTGTGTGGATTCAATGGCGGTGGCTGCATCACAGGGCTGGTTCATTAACAGGAAGGTGAAGGTGTAGACAGAGAGGGTCTGGCTTTCAAAGAGCCATTTATCTTGGTCACATCTCCAAAGGAGGTCACTAAGCTGCAACCTGATTGACAGGCAAAACTCCACCCATGTCTTCTTACAAGTGCCTTGTTGACACCAAAAACCCCTAACTATCACAATACTTGTAGCATGGACTTAGTTGAGAGTTGATGGGAATCATTATTGAAATCATTATCCCAAGAAAGTATATAGCAGCAGCATCCATCCCACTGCCATTGAGTAAATTAGAGCTCATAGTGTCCCTATAAAACAGTAGAATTGCCCCCTCATGGTTTTTTAATTGGTAACTCTTTACTGGAGCAGAGAGCCTCATCTTTCTCTGCTATAATTGTTGGTGGTGAGTTTGAACTCCCAACCGTGCAGTTAGCAGCCCATTGCATCAACAGAGCACTCCTTTGTAGCAATCCACCCACTGCCATTAAGTTGATTCCAATTCAGAGTGACCTTATTTAGAGTTTCTGAGACTGTAAATCTTTTGGCAACAGAAAGTCTCATCTTTATCCCAAAGAACAGCTAGTGGGTTTCGAGCACAATTCCACATTTACCCAGCAGGTTTGCCAGGGCCCCCACAGAAGCAGCAGTACTGAATCATTGGTTATTAAGGGAGTCTAACAAATTAACTGCAACAGCCCCAAGAACTCTGCATACTCTGTGGCATTTGGGTTTATTTTTGTTTATGTCTGATTTTATCAAAATATTTTGATTGAAGTGAGAAAAAACTTACATGAAGTGCTTTAGGCACTGTTCCAAGCTAAAGACCATGGCTTTCTGTCTCAAAGGAGATTCAAAAATATATGGTACAGTTCCATTATGCTTTACTTTTCCTCTTTTCTTACCCTGACCACTTTGAGTGTGTGTGTGAAGTAGCATGGGGGTTTACATATGAGATCATTGTTTTTGCACTCAACTTAAAAATAATTTATCAAACCTCTCAATGAGTTCCCCATTCACCACTCCCTCCTTTTTTTTGCCTCCTACTTGTACACTATTATCTCTCCCTTCACTAAAGTTGACCTACTGCTTCCCTTTCCTCCCTTTCACCTCCAACCCCTGGTAACCATCAAAATTTGTTTCGTTTTGTTTTTCTTGATGTTTCAAATAACTGTTCTCATACAATATTTGTTCTTTGGTGTTTGGCAAACTTCACTCAGCATAATGTCCTCTGTGTTAGACAGCATTATCTAGAGAAACAAATCTAGAGATTTGAAATAAGAAGTACTTATATATCAAGAAGGCAGTCCAAATCAAGTGCATAAATCTGATGCTAGTTCATAAGCCCTTTTTCAGGCTTAGAAAGCCACACGCCACTGAGGAAGACTAGTGATCTGAGAAGCAGAGGATCACAGGCTGGTGAGTGCAGGTCACATGGGTCCAAAGATTAGGAGAAGCATGGCAGAGTGCCAAAAGCTCTCAAGGTCATGTGGTCCACATGGGGCCACCCCTGGAGGTAGACACAGAGTTCCAGTGAAGTTCCAATGAGGAGGAAGGAAATTGACAGACAAAGGCAGTCCCTAGAGTCCCTTAATCTTATACAAAAGACCATACCCCCAGAGGAGGGGTCACCAAGTTACCACTTGTTTGACATGTTTGGTTCTACACCTAACCAGGAATGTCTAGTTGACATAAAACAACCCAACTACCACATCCTTTGAATCCATCCAGCCTCAGAGCAACATGCCAGCTACCACAGTGCACCAAGCTGACAAGTGGTAAAGAGTCTAGCCTAGTAAAGGTAATTTTTGCATTCTTACTAGATGTGTATATATGCGTTTTAACTTTTCATTTGATTACTGGGTTTATTTTTGTTTACGTCTGAGTTTATCAAAATATTTTGATTGAAGTGAGAAAAAAACTTACATGAAGTGCTTTAGGCAAAAAGAGAAAATTATTGTACAACATAAGCTGAGAAAAGTCTAGCCCATGATTGGCCTTAAGGATGAATGAAACCAGAAACTAGACCTCAAATTACAGGTAATGCTCTCAACCCTGCCCTGCTTTGACTGGATTATTCTCTCACAGCCCCAAAAAGCCATGCTCTTTAGCTTGGAACAGTGGACAAGTTGTGAGCGCACATCTACGAATGTGTTCTATCAGATAGGAGGTGTCTCTCTTCACTCAGTGTGAATTTTAACCATGAGATAGAGTGTCTGGTTAGGTACCTATACTTGGAAAGAAAGAAGATGAGTGACATAGAATGGCATCACATAGTTGGAGAGAAAAGAATGAAGAGTACATTTTTAAATGAAAACGAGGGTAGGAGAATGCTGTTTGCAGAGAAAATCAGAAATGCTAATTTAGAAAATACACCCTTTGAAATATCTATATATATTTGACTATTCTCTCCCCCAACATCAATTAATCAGGTACTAAGGATTTTTATTAACTGGTCTGTCCTGTATTAGTTTCTCTATGATTCTGTGACTGCTCAAAAATTTTGAGGCTTAAAACAACACAAATATATGTTCTTATATTGCTGAAAGTCAGAAGTTTGAAATGAGTCCCAATGGGCTGAAATCAAAGTGGTAGCATAAATGAGTTCCTTTCTGGAAGTTCTGGGAAAGAATTATTGTTCTTGCTTTTTTCAGCTTCTAGAAGCTGTCCATAATCCTTTGCTTCTGTCCCCTTTCTATCTTCAACACTAGCAATGGCATCAATCTAACATATTGACACTTCTGCCTCCCTCTGCTACATGGAAAGACTCATATGGAAGTATTCCTAGTGGTACAGTTGGTTAAATATTAGACTGCTAGCCCAAAGGTTGTTGATTCAAATCTACCAGCGATCCCAAGGGAGAAATATGAAACAGTCTGTTTCCATGAAGATTTATAGTCTGGAAAAATCTCTGGGGCAGTTTTACTGCATCCAATAGGGTCACTTTGAGTAAGAGTCCACTTGAGGACAGTGGATGGGTATGATTATATTGGGCCTATCCCAACTCCAGCTCAATTAGCGGCCAAGCAACGTTCTTATCACCTGAGACACAACCTTAATTCCACCCTTAAATTTTATTCTCCTTTCTTCTGTAACATGACTTTTATAAGTTCTAGAGATGAAGATATGGACAAGTTTGGGAAGGGATAGTGCTACTATCGTGACAACTCCAGATTTTATTTTCATAAAAATGCCATAGCCTAAATCAGTGATTCTCAAATTGGAACAATTGTTAAAAAAAAAAATACTGTTATCTGGGACCAACTCACAGATATTAATTGTATCAGGCTGAAGTATCTCAACCAAGTTTAGGTCATCTGAGAACTTCCATGGAGATTTAGCCTGGGAAAAGTTAATTAATAACATTGTTATCTATTACATTTTAATGTAACAACTTGAGCCACGGAATCAGAGGAAGCAGAGAAAGCAAGTGTAGGTGAGTGGGTAGGGAGACTGAAAGAGAGAGTAAGTCATCCTCCAAGGTTGTCTACTTCCTAATGATAATGACATTCTTACCATTGGTTTCTATTAGGAACTACTGTATTCTCATTAAAGAAAAGAAAGAAAAAAAATTATTTTCATTTTACTGAAGTTGTGCTAGTCAAGGTAAACTAGAGAAACAAATATACAGAAAATCATATATGGATAAGAGAGTTTTATATAGAGACGAAGTGCACATTCAGAAACATCCCAACCCAGTTCAATCCAAGCCCATAAGTCCAACATTAGCCCATATGTCCGACACCAATGTAAAAAGTCCTTCTCAATCTCACAAAACACACCCAGTGACACCAACTACAGGAGGAAAGCCGAATCAGTGAGCGTGTAACTGTCTCAGCCCTGGAAGGGGTCTCCACACAGCTGCTCCAGCAACCAGGACTGCATAAGGGTAGGTCCATGGGGGTTCTCCTCAGGCATGTCTTTCAGGAAGTGAGCCTTGCCAGCTGAAGCAGGGAACTGGTTAAGGCAGCTGCATCCTGGTCTGACCATCAGACAGCAAGAGACCCAAGAACTCAAAAGGCGAGGCTCGCCTAGTCATTTAGATCTCCGCCCTTCAATTAATCCCACATGTGTTTATTGGCCAGGTTGGCACACTAAACCTTAACTATCTCAGAAGTTAACTCAATTGGTTTCTCTTGCATAAACCACCATATTGCTAT
This sequence comes from Echinops telfairi, assembly GCF_000313985.2. NCBI lineage: Eukaryota > Metazoa > Chordata > Mammalia > Afrosoricida > Tenrecidae > Echinops > Echinops telfairi. The sequence continues at coordinate 1,065,222 of NW_022103923.1, forward strand.
TGGGTACCATTGAGTCGGTTCCCAGTCATAGTAACCTATAAGACTTATTTGACTGTAATCTATATAGGAACATATTGCTACATTTTTCTCCAGTGGAACAACTGGGTGGGTTCAAGCGACCAATCTTTGTTTAGCAGCCAAATTCTTAGCCACTGAGCTTAATTTTATTCCAATTACTGTATATGTTTTGCCAGCCTTTTATTCTTAGTCTATTTTTGTCTGCATAGTTAAGATGTGTCTCTTGCAGGCAGTAGATTGATGGGTTGTGTTTTCTGAACCAGTCTGCTAGCCTATGGAGTTGTATGTATGAGTTGTTGAAACCATTGACATTCAGTTATCACTATCTGTGGATTCATTACTGTTATCTCATGCCTTTTGTGTTATTGTTTTTCCTTTCTCCCTTTATATCAGTGTGCTGTGTTTGTGTGAGGCTTCTTTTTGCCTTATTTACCCTCTGTGGCCATGGTATCTTGGTAATTGTTATTGACACATTGGATTCTGAGTGGAGTTGGGCTATATGGTGGTCTCCTGCTTCTGCTTGGTGGATGTTGCTCTTCTGACCATAGTGAGTCAGCAAGGACCTTCTGCAGTGTTGGGTGTTTTATGGCATATTCTTTGAGTTTTTCTTTGTCCTGTCTTCTGTCTTTATCGATAATTTGGCAGGATAGAGCATTCTTGGGAAGGCATTTTTTTTCTTTCATCTTTTGGAAGATGTTACACCACTCTCTCCTCCACTTCATGGTTTCTGCTGATAGATCTGAGCATATTCTTACCTGAGAACCATTGTATGTGAACGCCTCTTTTTGTCTTGCTGGTCTTAAAATTTTCTCTTTTTCCTTGAAGTTAGATAATTTTACTATTATATGCCTTTGGTGAGTTCTTCCTGGACGTTAGTTGGTGTCCTCTCTGCATACTGGATGAAAGTTTGGTTCTCATTAATTACACTGGAGAAGTTTTCTCCCAGAAATTTCCTCACTGATTTAGATGTCGTATACTTTGTTGTGTCTTGTTCTGGTAGACCAATTATTTGAATATTGTTCCTATTCATAGCACCTGTAATTGATCTCATGTTTTCTACCACCTCTTTCATTATTTTGTTTAACTGTTTTTCCTGTGTTTTTTAAGTCTACTCGATTGTCCTCGAGATCACTAGTACAATTCCCTGTATCATCTAGTTTGTTCGTGAGATCTGTAAACTTGTGTTTAGCATCTGTTACTTCATCCATTAGCTCCTGTATTTCCCTTTGCTGCACGGACTTTATCCCCTCTATGGTGGACTTCATCTTATCTATCATTGCGCCCTTATTCTGTGTTGCTTCTCTCATCTCCTGTATTACTCCAAGCAGCCTTCTGAAGATTTCTTTTGGTAGAAGATCCACGTCTGGTTCTTCTATGAGTGTCATTAGCTCTGCTGTTGTGTTTTGTCTTTCTTGTTTCCTTAATGAAGGTGTTGCTGTATATTCCTGTTTGTGTGTATTTTGTGGAAGAACTGGGTGCCAAGTTTCTGGGAGACCACGGAGCCCTGAGCTCTTTCTCTGTGTGACTGGTAAGAGTGTTTTTGAGGGCTGCCTGTGGCTTGCTTTGGTAGTGGGTCAGACTGCTATATGGGTAGTGTGCTGAGGAGACTCAGTGGCTGATGGCGCTGGGGGGTTTCAGAGACTGGTGTGATGCTGATGACGGTTAGGTATGTCCCTGGCCCTCTGGTTTGGTCTGAGCTGTCAGACCACAAATTTCAGCCTTTTTAAAAAAGACACCAAATAGAAAACAAATGTAGGGGAGGCCTAGCTGCCACAGGAGGGGCTGCCGAGCAAAGGCGGTAACAGCCTCACTGCCACTGGTGCTGGAAAGCCTCCCTCCCTGCTGTGGGTGGAGGTTCTGGACATAAGGGGGAGGTTCTGTTACTTAGTGAGAGGGTGCTGGGTGACAGTAGGGAAGGTCCCACTGCCACAGGGTGGGAGTGCTTGGCACTGGTAGGGGCAGCTGCCACTGCCACTGGCACAGGGTACCACACAGGCACAGGCCTGCCACTGCTGGTGGTGAAAAGATAGGAGCCACAGCTGTTGCAGGGGTGAGGGTGGGGTGTTGGGAAATGGTTGCAGGAGCTGCTGCAGCCACAGGTGATTAAACTTACTGCAGGCAGACAGCAGACAGGGTTTAGTCATGGCCACTAGTGCCACGGGTATACGGTTGGAGGGACCTGAGCTCAGTGGTGGGATCCACCATTAAGTGGGTACAAGGTAGCCTCAGGAGAAGGGACCATCTCAGGGTGGAGAGTGCTACAGGTGGACTGTCCCCAGCTGCAATTTTGGGTTACTCATTATGACTGCTGGCTAGCCTCGAATGTGGTGATTAGGCTGAGGGTGGTGGTGGCAATTGTCAGGTGGTGCCTGCGTTGGGGTTTGAAATAGTGTGGCCTGTGTGGGCTGGGGTGTCCCTGGGACCAGGTCACTGATCTGCTGGCTTCCTGAGCAAGGCTAGATGTGGGGGTAGGTTGCCTCCTGGACGTAAGATATACTCTGGGCTGTTGCGGGAGACTTCACCTACCCAAATCCCCACACATGTCCTCCTGGACACCAGGTACACTGATCTCCGAGAGCTCCCAAAGTGGGCTGCTTACTTGGGTGCCATCTTGCCGGAACTCCCTGAAAATTCTTTTTAAAATTAATTAATTATTTTATTTGGCTCTTATAGATATCATAATCTTGTACTTATAATAACAAAACCATTTTTGTAAGCCCATTCTACATGTATCAAGGTAACAAAACTGCAGTTTTATGCAAATTTACTTTTTAACCTTCTAATTATTGGCCAGAACTGTCACTATAATCCAATTACAAAGAGGCTTAGAATTATGTGGGTTTTATCTGCGTGAATATTGCTTTCATTTCTCCTAGTGTTTTTATAGTTACTGATTTTGTCAAATTTTCTGGTATTTTGACTGCAATCTTGTGATAATTAATATTTGGGAATCTGTATCAATACCTTTTTTGAGAAGGAAGTCATAATTAAAGGAAAAGGAGAAAAATAAAGACTGGCTCAGTTACTAATGCTAATATTGTTTAATTTGATATAGAAAGATTTTTACAAAACAAATTTATTTTATTTTTCATATAATTTAATATATATCATGTTAAATGATCTGAAACTATACCACATATTATTCTATGATTAAAATTGATAATAGACATATAAGATTCTTTAGGTCCATGGGAGGTGGAAGTAATATGATGAGTTACTACACTGGGTGACACCATCCCAACTTCTAACACTGTGGTCACCCTAGTATGAAATGTTTGTGTAATTAACATGAAATTATTTAGTATTGAGTTGATACTAGTGTATGAATCTCAGGGGGTATATCTAGTTTGGGAATATAGACTGAGGCTCAGAGGTGAGAATTCAGCCCATAGATAAAGGTATGAACCCATGAGTTTCCTTGCAGTCTCCAAGGTAGCATATATAGAATGGAATGAATAGAATGAGAGGACAGATTGCTGGCACGGACAGATGGAGAACTTGAGAAGAACCGACAAATAGAAATTTGGTTTAAATCGAAGATGGGAATTTGATGGATCACATCATAATATTAGGACAGTCTGAATCAGAATTGATTTGGGGTATTATTTAAACAAGGAAATACTGTTAAGGCTTTTTTCTCAGACTCTATATGTTGGCTCCTTTTTCTCAGGTAGGGTGACCCTTTGAAGTTACAGCCATCGTCTCAAACAATTTTTGGCTCATATATTTTTAGCTGCATAACCAGAAAGAAAAAGCTTTTTTCTTTGGCAACCCCACCAACACCACATTTTGCTATCAGAAGCATAAAGGCAGATACATTGGGCAGAGAGAAACTACTCATGTTTTCCACAACAGAGAACAGAGGATTTTATGGTGTTACAAAGGTCAAAAGAACAGGAAGTTTCAAAAGGGGATTATGTACAAGTTCAAATACAGGAAACAGATGCAATAAGATAAGGGCTGATATTTTTCTATTGTATTTGGAAATTTAGTGTCATTAAAGTAGTTATACAGCTAACATAGATAAAGATTTCATTAATATGAGGAAGAGAAAAGCAGTCTTTTAGATTGAGGACAATATGTATTTTAAACTTTATATGAAGGTATAAGTTAAATAGGAGAGGCTTATGGTAGATAAATGAATAAGAATGTTTACTGAAACATAAAGAGAAAGTTTGCTGGAACAAGGTCATGGAACAGGTGTGAGGAAATGAAGTCAAGAACACAGAGGTAGAAGGAGCTGGGTTTGAAAAGAAGGAAGGACTTGTGGTCCTCTGAACCTTGTGAGGAGTTATAGCTGAGTGTGGACATGGATAAGTTAATGGAAGGGATGCATATTGTGAAATACAGTTATGTACTTTGGAGATCAGTGTCACAGGCAAGTTTGAAAGAGTCATTGAGGATACTAGTTGCAAGAATTGACCAAAGTTGAGGGAAAGGATTGAGTCTGTAGCCTAAGTGATTTGTGGATTGTAAGTTTGTCTTACCATCAATCTGCAGGACTGTGTGATATTGTCCAGCCCTCCCAGATATGGACTTTAATACGAAGATTCAATTAGGATTGACATAATAGAGACAAGATACTTTCCTCAATGTAATATTTGTATATGGCTTTAGCAGCAAAGACAAGGTTTTAAAGAAGAAAAACACAAGAAGGGGGCCTTGTACATTTCCTAGCTGATAAATAAGTTTGGGAAACAACAAATTTATGTTCTGGTTCCTCCAGTTCCTTTGTAGCTCAGCAGGGCATCAGAAGTCTTGCTTGTTAGATGTAGTGCCATCTCTGCTGAGGTTCTCCACAGTGTCTATAAGGATAGATTCTTTATAGCTTATGGGTATGAAATAGCAAGTCCCTTGGAAAGAAGTGGATGGAAATAGTATAATGGTCCGTCAGAACACACACACACACACACACACACACACACACCCCAGTTTCTCTTGAGTAGATTCTGACTCATGGCAAGCCCTAATGAGTCAGACTAGAACTGTGTTAGAAAGGTATTCAATGGCTGGTTTTCTGCGGGTAGATTGCCAGACCTAGATTTCAGAACCTGCCCCTTAGGTTCTATTTATTGGCAAACAGAGCGCGTAGCCTTCCCTCTTTTAATTTCTCTTTCTTTCTGCCCTCACTGACCTCATTCACCAGGACCCTGACTGCTCAGATACCTTCAGTGTAGTATCCCTGACCACCAATAATATATGGTGGACATCTTCTCTCTATATTTTTCATCTTCCCACCACTAATGCAACTCCATACAAGTCTAATTCCCATGACTCTGTGTCAACTGTTTGTGGCTTCTCTTAAAAATACTCCTTTGTAGGAGATGCACATTCTGAGACTAAATGTTGGACCTTTCGTTTAGATGACACTTTTGGTTTATCGTCTCTCCATATATGCTGTGAAGATAATTTTTGGACCATGATGGAATAAATTGAACCATAATAACAGTTTCACAATATGAAAAATGGTTACATGTAGTGTGTTTCATGTTGTGTTATATTTCTGATAGCTATAAGCGTCCTCTCCACTACATACATGCACATGCATACACACAAACAGATGTACCTTATAATAACATTACATATATAACCTTTTTCGTTGGTGTCACTAGAAAGCTATCGGGAATGGTAAAGCACAACGGAAATTTAGATATCTGTGTTTCAATTCCATTAGATCATCTGGGGAAAATGTATTTAAAAATTCAGCACACTCTTATTTAGTGATACCTAAGGGTTTAGAAGAAAAATTGATGCATTTGAATTGTGTTGGGGAAGAATATTGAAAGTACCAGGGACTGCTAAAAGGACAAATTGATCTGTCTTGCAAGAAATACGGCCAGTGTCCCTTGGACACAAGGTTGGTGAGACTTCACCTTACATACTTCGGACATGTTGTCAGGAGATACCAGTTTCTGGAGAAGGACCTCATGCTGGGTAAAGTAGAAGGGCAGTGAAAATTCGACTGATTTTTATATATTGATCTTATAGTCTACTACATTGCCAAACTTGTCAATTACTTCCAGCATTATTTTATTTGAAAAACTTTGTGATTTTCTAAATATAGAACCATATCATCTGCAAATAAAGAGAGTTTCATTTCTTCTGTGTCAATGTGAGTGTCTTCAATATCTTTTTAATGTCTATTGGCTCGCACTAAGGCTTCCAGGGCTCTTTTAAATAAGAGCGGTGATAAAGCACAACACTGTCTGAATCCCATTCACAGGGAGAAGATTTTCAATTTCTCTCCATTAAGAGGGATGCTAGCTATTGGTTTCACATTTATGGCCTTTATTATGTTGAGAAATTTCCCTTCTAATTTTTATTGGATTAAGTACTTTTATCAAGAATGGGTGTTAAATTTTATCAAATTCCTTTTCTGTATCAATTGATATAATCCTATTCTTTTCCTTTGTGTTGTTTGTGTGCTAAATTACATTGATTTTATTTCCAATGAGCGATCTTTGCATAACTGGTATGAGTCCCACTTAACCACGATATATACATATATATATGCATGTTTTCAATGTCTTGTTGAATTCTGCTGCATAAATTTTGTCGAAACTTTTGACATCTATCTTTTTCATTGGGAATAATGGTCTATAATTTTCACTTCTGGTGATGTTTTTGCAAGCTTAGGTATTAGGGTTACACCTGATTCATAAAGTATGTTTGGCAGTATAATGTCCATTTCTATACTGCAAAATAGTTTTTTGTAGGATTCTGTTAAGTCTTCTCTAAATATTTGGTAGAATGCCCCAGCAAAACCACCTGGTGCCGGGCTTTTTGTGTTGGGAGTTTTAAACTTATTAGAGCTATTTGTTTGTGTGTTATAGATCTGTTGAGGTTTTCTCTGCCAGTTTGTGTTAACTTAGATAGATAATGTGTTTCTAAAAATTTATCCATTTCTCTAGATTTAAAAATTTGTTAGAATACAACTTAATAATATTGCATAATTATGTTTTTTATTTTAATTCATTCTTTTGTGAAATTGCTTGTTTCATTTCTTATTCTTTTTAAAATTTAATTAATTTTTTAAAAATGATTTTATTGGGGGCTCATACAACTCTTATCACAATCCATACATACCTCCATTGGGTCAAGCACATTTGTACATTTGTTGCCATCATCATTCTCAAAACCTTTTCATTCTACTTGAGCCCTTGGTATCAGCTTCTTATTTTTTACCCTCCCTCCCTGCTCCCCCTCCCTCACAAACTCTTGATAATTTATAAATTATTATTATATTGTCATGTTTTACACTGCCTGATGTCTCCCTTCACCCACTTTTCTCTTGTCCATCCCCCAGGGAGGGGATTATAAGAAGATCCCTGTGATCAGTTCCCCTTTTCTACCCCACCTTCCCTCTACCCTCCCAGTATCACCACTCTCACCACTGGTCCTGAGGGTTGCTTCTGCCCTGGATTCCCTGTGTTTCCAGTTGCTATCTGTACCAGTGTGCATCCTCTGGTCTAGCAAGTTTTGTAAGGTAGAATTGAGATCATGATAGTGGGGAGAGGAAGCATTAAAGAACTAGAGGAAAGTTGTATGTTTCATTGTTGCTAAGCTGCACCCTGACTGTCTTGTCTCCTCTCCATGACCCTTCTGTCAGGGGATGTCCAGTTGCCTACAGATGGACTTTGGGTCCCCCCTCTGCCCTCCCCCTCATTCACAATGATAAATTTTTTTGTTCTTTGATGCTTGAGGTAGTTAGTTTATTGTGCCAACCTGGCCGATAAACACATATGGGGTTAATTGAAGGGCGGAGAGATAAATGTCTTAGTGAGCCTTGCCTTTCTTTTTTCTGGCTCTTTGATCATCAGATCAGTGTGCAGCTGCCTTGCTTGTTCTGTGCCTCTGGCCTGCCTTGCTGTTTGCTGCCTGTGCCCGGATAGCCTGAATTGCTCTACAGAGGACTACCTGGTGGCCCTCAAGACTTGAAGGACTGCCAGTGTCTCACAACTGTCTCATGGGAGTGAGTTGTACTTAGCCATTTGTACTGCTTTATAATTTAATTAACTGTTTATTTCTTATCTATCTATCTATCTGTATAAATATATATAAAATTATTAGCATCCTGGTTTTGTTTCTCTAGAGAACCCTGTCTAACATAATACCTGACCCTATCGACACCTCATGATCACACAGGCTGGTGTGCTTCTTCCATGTGGGCTTTGTTGCTTCTCAGCTAAATCTTCAAGCCTTTAAGAGCCCAGACTCTATCTATGTCTTTGATAGCCGGGCATCATCAGCTTTCTTCACTACATTTGCTTATGCACCCGCTTTGTCTTCAGTGATTTTATCAGGAAGGTGAGCATCATGCCCTCTTTGTCTTTGAGAAGGATTAAGAAAATTGATAAACCACAGGAAAAACTGAAAAAGAGTCAACTTTTTTGTCTTGTTTATTTTTCTGCAACACCCCTGCCTGGTTCATTTATTTCTGCTCTAATCTTTATTATTTATTTTCTTCTAGTATCTGAGAGTCTGTTTTGCTAGTCTTGCTCCAAGTTTTGTAGTTGATGTGTTAAAGTGTTTATTTGATTTTTTTTCCCTTCCTTTTTAATTTGCATACTTACGTCTATAAATTTCCCTCTGAGTATTGCTTTTGCTGTGTCCCAGAGATTTTGACATATTGAAATTTCAGTCTCATATGCTTCAAGGACTTTTGTACTTTTTTATCCAGTGGTTGGTAAGTAAAGTGCTGGTCAATTTCCATGTAATTGACTTTATTTTGGTTGATCATCGAAAGGTTTAATAATAATTTTATATCACTGTGCTCTGCAAAGATGGTTTGGAATATCTCGATATTTTACAATTTATTGCTGCTTGCTTTATCACCTAAAGTATTGTCTATTTTGAAGTACATTTCATGTGCACTAGAAAATAATGTATGTTGTGCTTTTGTTTTTTTAAGTGTCCTGTTTACGTCTAAGAGATAGAGTTAGTCATTGTGTTGGTCTGTTGATCTGTATATTTGTTGATATTCTTTCTAATTGATTGGTTTTTAATCAAAATTGATGTATTCAATTCTCCTAGTTTTATTACATTATGGTCTATTTATCTCTAAATTTGTATAATAATTTTATTTAATGCAATTTAAAGGTTTTTCATTAGATGCATAGATGTTAATTTTTGTTATGTGTTTTTATTGAGTTTTGCCTTTCATCCGTATGTAAATTTCTTGTCTCTCATTATGGCTTTTGCTATCATGTCTATCTTGTCACAAATTATTATTGGTATTCCTACCATTAGTTTCATATATTTTTTCTATCCTTTGGTTTTTAGTACTTTTGTCTTTAAAGTGCTTTTGTAAAAAGCATATTAAAACTCATGTTTACTTATTCATTCTGTTAGTCTTTGTCTCTTACCTAGTGAACTCAATTCATTTACATTCACTCTTGTTATTGAAAGGTATGATTCTTTCGCTGCCATTTTATTATATATTTTTATGGTGTTACTGGTTTAATTGTTCATGATAATTTTTGTGTGCTGAATTCCTTTTGTTTGTGCATTTTATTGTCAATATTTTCTTTGTTTTCTTGTTTTTATCTTACTGTTTAACAGGAGATTATGATTTTACTCTTTCTTGTTTTGTGATATTTTAACTTTTTTACCTTGAGGTAGATTTTCTTGTTGTTGCTTTCTTTCCAAATTTAAGACAGGTTGTTGCCTTTTGCAAATGACTCGATGCCTTCTTCATTCAACTACTTATTATATACTCTGTTCCTTCTATTTTGTTGTTGTCATTACTGGGAAAAAGTTATCTGTGATTTCTTATTTTGATTTGTATTGCTATGTTTCACCTAACATGTGTTGCATAAGTAGGATGATTTCTCAATAGTAATATATTCTATGATAATTTTAGTATGTTTTCTGTTGTTGATTCTTTGTCCAGGGAACGCCCTGTAGTATTTTTTGTGAGGTTGATCTTGTTTTTACAAATTCTGTTTTTGTTTTTCTTTATCTGAAAATACATATCCACACAGCACTTCTCACACTCTGGTTGCAGATTCTGGAGAGCCAATGATAGCCAGGTAGTTTGATACTGGCTTACCTGGAGGAGGAGCCGAGGCAGGAAACAATTAAATACTGCCTCTGTCAAAATCCTAGTTTCAAGCTTGCCTCCCACTTCCCCAGGGAGTGCTAGGGAATGATCAACAGAACTAACAAGCTGTGTTCACTCTCTCTGTATGTCAGAGTAGGGTGCAGAGTCTATCTGTGTATGGACCAACAGACAGGCAGCTGATACCACTTAGAATCCTGGGTCTACAGGTAGATGCTCAAATTCTCCTGTGCTGATTTCCTCCCTGACACAAGCCCACCTAATTCTGCACTCCCTGGAGCTTGCTTGTCCCTAGGTACTCCAGGGACATTTTGTCACAGTCCAGTCCCTGAGCACTCCAGCTGGACATTGAGAGTTATTCTCCAGCCAATCTGAATTGCCTGTGTCCAGACTGAATGGAACCAGTAGGCAAGTAGGCTATAGCTTGGATTTGATTCCCCTCCCTCCAATCCATGGATGTTGGGGAAGTGCTAGTGTCCCCTGTAGTGCTGGTCAGGGGACGGTGTAGAGATGAGGCGATAGCACTCCTCCACTGAGGTCCTGATCATGGAGGGTAGAGGAAGTTCTGTAGGTGTCCTGCTGGGCATGGACTCTGTAACTTATTTGAGGATTTATTTTGTCAAATCCTCCCTCTGAAATACCAAAGTGTAATGGGCAGAGGTTTCTGCTCCTCATGGGACGTCCTGCACTCAGGTTTTTGAATCTCATTTACTTTTTCAGAAGTTTCTTTGAAGAGGATTCCACTGAGTCTCTGATTACATGGCCATATTGGATTGAAGCTGATAGCGTTTTTAATGCAGTTAAAAACTCAGAATTGAAGTACTATATATGTATATAAACACATGGTGGTTGAGTCAATTCCAACTCACAGCTACTTTGTAAAGCAAAGTAGAACTTCTCCACAGGGTATCCAATATAGCTATTATTATTATTATTATTATTATTATTATTATTATTATTACATATCCCTGGAGGACCCAAAAGATTTTTCCTTAACTGTTAAGCAAAAATTTGGCAGTTCAAATCCATTAAGTGGTGTTCTGAAGAAAACCTTTGTAGCTTGCTTCTGTAAGGATTACACTCTAGAAACACTAATGGAATTCAACTTTATTTTATAACACATGGGTCACTATAAGTCAGAATCCACTTTCTGACAATGTGTTGTTTTGTTATTTTAATCTAAATTTGGAGGAATATATTTTATCTAAACAATGGTCCATTATGTAAGTTATAGTGAAATGGTGCTTATATACCAAACTCACTGCCATCAAGTTGCTTCTGACTCATAGGGGCTATATAGCAAAGAATCGAACTGACCTTGTGGATTTCTCAGACTTTAAATTTTTATGAGAGTATAGAGCTTCTTTTTTTCTCCCATGAAATAGCTGGTAGTTCTAAACTGCTTACCTTGTGGTTAGCAACCCAATGCTTAGCCCACTGCACCAATAGGGATCCTAATAGTCCTCATAAATTTTTGAATATATATATATATTTGAAAATATATATATTTTAAAGGATTTTGACATCTTGAAGGATCATACCACTCAATGTTGTGTTTTTAAGGACAATCAGACAATTTAATAGTTTCTTCAGATGGAACTGGTAAATGATTATTTTATCAGTTTTATTGAGGTAAAATTTACATGAAGATTGTCAGTATATGCTGGCTATGAGAATCTTCCTACATGGTTTGTAGTAGTTAAAAAATGATAGAACCACTTTTGTGAAACAAAACAAATTAGTGGGAACTGACTTGATAGAACCAAACAACAACAACAATTTACATAAAATAAAAGTTACCAACCTAAATTGCATTATTCCACGAGTTTTGACAAATGAATGCAGCTATTTAACCACCATAAATAAGATATGGAACATTTTTTATTACTCCCAAAAGTAACCTGTTGCCAATTTGCAACGGATACTTTGATCTACATCAGCTCTTGGTAACTACTAATTTGCTTTGTTTCACCAAAATGGTTGTATAATTTTTAAATTTCTGCTATACAAGTATGAAAATTCTAGCCAGCACATGTGGACAGACTTTGTCATCTTAGCCATTTCTGTAGTTATGTGGCAACATCACAGTTTGGTTTTAATTTTCTTTTCCATATTAAATAATCCTATTAAGTGTATTTTCATATACTGATTAGCTTTAACTCAAGCCAGGCCTTTACTCTGGGTTTCAGAGGCTGTAAATATTTATGGGAGCAGGAAGCCTCATCTTTCACCCCAGAATATAATGCAATAAACCATTAGCGCTCCATTTGTTTATTTGGTGCTGTGTATTTTCAAATGTTTTGCCAATTTTGAAAAGTGAATTTTAATATATTTTGTTTATGGATCCTTTATCCAATAATCATTTTGGAAGTATTTTTACTTGTCTGTGACCTGTGTATTCATTTTCTTAAGTATGCCATTCTAAGAATACTGTCTGTAAGTTTTTTTAATTCAATGAAGTGCCTTTTATCAATCATTTTTCTCTTGTGCTTCATACTTTTTATATCTTAAGGACTCTATACAAAGGCTACAAATATTATCTCTTATATTTAATTCTAGAAGTTCTACAGTTTTGGATCTTGTCTTCAGGTCTCTTTTTATTGTTGAGTTGATTTTTGTATATACCATGAAATAAAGGTTGAAATAAAAATTCAGGTGCTGAATTCATTGTCATTGAGTACACATGCAGTTTTGTTCTCACACAAAGTCTATTGTGTCAGATCATATTTCTCAGTCAGGAAATAACAAATGTTTTTTTTTCACATCTTGTCCAAGATATTACAGAAGTTATCTTTATGTGATATTTAAATTGACATTTACCCCCAAGAAAGACACTCCTTTGGGCCTGAAATCTGTTCGGCTTTCTAGGCTTTGTTTGATATACAAATGCTGCAGGGACCAAGCCTCCCCTTATCAGCAAATATCTTATTTATTTATACTATAATTTACCAAAGAGAAACCGAAATCAGCATATACATATAAAGAGTGGGGTTTCTTGGGAAGGATGAAATTCTTACAAATTAAGAAAGTCGGAAGATATATGAGTATATAATTTGTCTCAGTTTTGTCCAACTTTGATGCAAGCCCAAATTTCATCCCTTTTCAAGCCTCCTGTTTTTTGATAGCTATGAGTTTGAAATCACTTTTTCCTAATCTCAGGGATTGTGCTTCTAATCCCATCCCAAACTGAAGTGTATGACTCTGCTTCTAAATATGCCAGCAGTCACCTTCAAGCATTGCACAGCACCGTCCCTCTTTATCTCACTAACCTCTGAAAGCTGGCTTTGTGGTATAGATGGTGACGTATTCATTATAATAAAGAAAACAATGATAAGAAAATATAACATTTAAATTTCAATAGTATTTGCCATCTGATAGTGCTATCATATTCCATTTTAGATAAGAGAAAGTTGAAAGTTAAAGGGTTGTCCTAGGGGGAAATGATCACAATGCTATAATAGTGAGGAAAACAAAATTTCATTTGGCATATACAGTGAAGGGAAAGAGAGATGGGAGAAAGGCTGATATGACCCCAAATCTATGACTGCATGACTCTGAAGAATAACATATGATCAACAGTTCATGTACAAAGTCCAGAAGGTTGTATGCTTTGAATAGACAAGGGAAACAGTAGCAAACGTTTTCCCAATGATCTCTGTTGCAGGAGAGTGAGAGATATATTTTACTCAACAGGCCAGAATGTAGTTCAGTGCCGTGGAGTCCATTCTGACTCAGAAACCCTCTGGACAACAGAACCAAACACTGCCTAGTCCTGTGCCATGCTCACAATTGTTCTTATGTTTGAAAACATTGATGCAGTCCTCGTGTCAGTCCATCTACTCAAAGGTCTTCCCCTGTTTTGCTGACCCTAGACTTTACCCAGAATGATGTCCTTTTCCAGGGACTGGTCTTTCCTGATATGTCCAACCTACATAAGATGAAATTTCTCTATCCTTGCCTCTAAGAGCATTCTACCTCCACTTCTTCCAATATATTTGTTTGATCTTTTCACAGACCACAACATTTTCAACATTCTTCACCAGAAATTTAATTCAAATATGCCCTTTGGTCTTCTTTACTCAATGCCCAACTTCCATATTCATATGAGGTGGCTTAAAATACACTGACTGGTCAGGTGCACCCTAGTCCTCAAAGTAATATCCTTGTTTTCAATAGTTTTAAAAGTCTTGTACAGAAGATTTATCCAATGCAGTATGTCCTTTGATCTCTTGACAATTGATTCCATGAACATGGATTATGGATCCAAGCAAATTAGAGTCTTTGACAAGTTTCATCTTTTCTCTATCATAATGTGATGCAGGCCTAGATGTGAGGATTTTTGTTTTCTTTACAATGAGTTATAATCCATACTGAAGGCTGCAATCTTTGATCTGCAGTTACATGAGTCTGGAGAAGGCCAAGCTCACATTGGACATATAGACTTGAGTTGAGCTGGGCTAGGTGACTTTGTGATATAAAGCTGCTTCTTGATATAAAGTGATTTCTTGTACATTGATGGTTATCATTGGCTTGTTTATCTAGACAACCCAGTCTAACACACCTGGTTTTAGCTGCTAATATTGAGCTTTTCCATTATCTTTTCCCACAGATATAGTCAATTTGCTCTCTCTCTCTCTATTCCATTAGGAGAAGTACATGTTGAAAAGGAGTATTTTTGATGAAGAAATTTGGGGACTTGCAAAGTTCTTTCATGCAATCTCCAGCTTTGCTTCAATCACCAAAGCCAAATTTTCCAACTGCTGTGCCTTCCTTTTGCTTTCCACCTTTTGCATTCTAATCACCAATAATTATCAACACATCTTGATTGCACGTTTGATCCATTTCAGAATAAAGATATTGGTAGAATTACTCAACTTCTTCAGCACTAGCTTTGGTGTTTGGTGCATATATTTGAACAATAGTTGTATTAATTGAATTTTCTTGAATGCAGATAGATATAATCCTATCATAAGCAGCATTGTACTTCAAGATTGATCTTGAAATGTCCTTTTTGTCTATGAATAAAACACCATTCTTCTTGATTGTGTCATTCCTAGCAGCAAACCATATGATTTTCTGATTCAAAATCATCAATACCTGTCCATCTTATTTCCCCAATACCTAGATAACAATCTGCATTCATTCCATTTCATTTTTGAAAACTTATTTTCCTATATTCACACTTTGTAAATTCCAAGTTCTAATTATAAATTTTCATTCGCAACTGTTTATTCTCATTTTGAATTATACCCTTCAGCAAATACTCATATGTCCTGGAGGCTTTACTCCCTGAGGCTTTGCTCCATCCACCTCATTACGGTTGACTACCTTGAGAAGGTAGCCTCTTCTTCAATCATATTTTGATCGCATTCCTACTGGAGGGGCTCATTTTCTGGCACAATGTCCAACAGAGTTCTGCTTCTTTTCATGAAGTTTTCAGTATCTTACAAAGTTTCAGTTCTGTCCATAAGGTTTTCTGTGGCTCACTCCTCAGAAGTGGACAGCTTATTTCTTTTTCGTAGTCTGGAACTCTGCTGGAACCTATTTCCTTTGGATGGACTCGCTGACATTTGAAATACTGCTTACATAGTTTTCAGCATCAAAGCAACACGTAAGCCCCCAGAGTATGACACATTGACAGACAAATGGTGGACAGGCCAGAATAGAGGAGAACAAAGAATGATAGTTTTTTTTCTATTTACCTGTCTTATTTCTGAGGAAGACTCCCTTAAGACTTTCTTCCTTATACTTTGTGTATGTAGGGGCTTCATCTATTTTTCTCTTTCCTTTAGGCAAACTACTACTCCCTATCTTCCTGAGTAGCCAGGGAGATTACTTAGAGTTAACACTGTGTTCTTGAGACTTTGCATTGGCAGTTCCCTGGTCCTAAGTATGTATGTGTATGGTACTCAAGGTGGTGTTAAAACACTTTCAATGTTTAGGATGGAACAGGGCCTCTGGTTGCAGATTGAACAAGTGCCTTTGATTTCAGGCACTAAAGAAGGCACTAAATACCATAATGTATTAGTCTGGGTACCTTGGAGAAACAAATCCATGGCGACTCACGTATAAAAGAGAGTTTTATGTAAAGAAAAGGTGCATCACGAAAACATCCCAACCCAATGCTGCCCAAGCCCACAAGTCCAACATTAACCCATACCCAACACCAGTCCACAAAGTCCTTCACCTCACAAAACAGGGGCAATAATGCCGACTGCAGGAGGAAAGCTGAGTCAGTGAACGTGTAAGCATCTCAGCACTAGCAGGGGTCTCCACATGGCTGCTCCACCACCCAGGGCTGCATCGGGATAGATCCATGCGGCTTCTCCCTGGGGATGTCTTGTAGGAAATCCATCTTGCAAGCTGAAGCAGGGAACTGCTAAGGCAGCTGCACCCGATGCAACCATCACAAAACAAGAGACCCGAGAACTAGAAAGGCGAGGCTTCACCACCCATTTATCCCTCCGCCTTTCAACCAGCACCACATGTGATTATCAGCCAGGCTGGCACAATTAACTAACTCAATCCACCCCTTGCCAACCTGGCACCTGTATATAATTCTGAGCTTCACAATTGCAATTACAGGAGTCTACCTTTTCAAAATCACATGACCCATAAGTGGTAGAGAAAGAGCATTGACCCAGCTTTGTTTGAGGAGAGAGTACTTTTAATCACTACACCATTCTTATTCATAAAAAGTAAAAAATGCCTCAGAAATGGATTTTAAATAAATTTTTAGACCAAGCAGAAGATGATATTAATAATAATCCCAATTTTTGTATCATGCATTCTTATTTATAAATCATGATCTGAATTAATTTGTGTAAAAGGTCAAAGTTGCTACTTTTCCCCAGTCCCCCACTGGTGAAGTTCCATTTTTGCCTAAGCAGAAACAATAGAAAGACACTGGAGAATTTACAAAGTGTTTTCTGCATGAGCAGGAAGAGGAATCAGATAAGATGACCTTGGAATGACAAGATTAGTTTCTCTGTGATTACTTTAATAATTTACCTTTTGCAGTGCTTTTAAATTAATCTACTCAACTTCTTAACTAAATGGTAAGGCAGAAAGCTTGAGAGGCAATAATTAAATTAAACTTATTTTCAATCATTTTGATATAGAATGTGTCATTTCAGAAACCTTTTTTTTATTGGACCGATTCTGAGGTCCCCTGAATATGGTTCCAACTAGACTAGAAGATGAAATGCATTGTTCCTGAGCAGCATTTCCAAGATTTAAAAAAAAAACATCATAAAAGAAAGCCGGCTAAAATCAGAAATCCTGGGTTCTCACCTCAACTTTGCATTCTCTGTATAACGTGGTCCAGGGATATCTCTGAGCCTCATTGAACTTCATCTATGAAAATGATGATACGATAATGATGAAAAGGCTTTCTACATCTAAAGTTTTTTATCTTGATTCTATGCCTAATAGTCTATCTTTTTTTAAAACCCGATTTTTATTTATAATCAATGTCCCTGGATTGCACAAATGGTTAAGGGCTTGGCTGCTAACCCAGAAGTTGGAAGTTCAGGTCCACCCAGAGGCTATTCAGAAAAATAAAAAAGGCCTGATATTCTATTTCTGACTGGTTTGTTTTAGGGTACAAAAGAATAATTTAAGGAGAACTATTATTAAGCCTTAAAGGGACAAAGACAGAGACACATCATCTTGATAAGGGAGGCCTTTAGCATGAGGTCAAAATGGCATATGAGGGTCACAATTGAGAAACTAGATACCTAGGGCATGGAACAAAAGGAACTGTCACAAACTCATGATTGCTGACAGATTATTACATCAAAATACATCAACACACCAGAGACTACAGAAGCAGGAATGGGACCATGGTTGGGGCATACACATTGTTAAAAAGAAGGACTTACAACATCACTCTCTTCTTTGTCTGGAAGCTCCGCTGAAACCTGCTCACTCTGGGTGACCCTGCTGGCATTGGAAATACGAGTGACATCGCTTTCAGCATCACAGCAACAACAAGCCAGTGTAGTATGACAAACTGACAGACAAAGTGTACAGGTTTCGGCAGAGCTTCCAGACTGAGGATAGATAGTAAAGAAGGAATTGGAAGTAGCCAGTGACTATGTTTTGCATTGCTTTGAAATATTGTCAGATACTGAAGGCCCAATGAACAGAAACAGAACATTGTCAGAGATAGTGCCAGGGAATAGTCCCTCGGGTTGGAGGGCACTCTAAATGTGACTGAGGACTTGCTGTCTTCTCAGAGTGGAGGCTACCATGCGTAAAGCTTATGGGAGTGAAACTTTTGGGATCTTCATTTGCTCATGGGGTAAGAAGAAACAGCTTCAAAAAAATTTGCTAATGTTTAGAACTTAGAATGTGATTCTAGGAAAACCGGAAGTCTTCAAAAATGTAATAGAATGCATACAGAGCAATATTCCAGGTGTTAGTGAGCCGAAATGGACTGGTATTGGCCATTTTGAATAAGAAAACCACACGATATATTATGCCAGGAATGACACAATAAAAGCAATGGCATTAAATAATGACTATGGGAGGAGAGAGGGAGTACTAGAACCAATTATGATGATTTATATACAACTTTTTAAAAGCAACTTGAACTATGGAAATGTGTGATATGTGAATTTTAAATCAATAAAATGATTTTTTAAATAAAGAAAGCATGGCATTGCATTCATTATAAAAAAGACATTTCAAAATCAATCATGAAGTACAATCCTCTCTGTGATAGGATTAGATAACTCTGCCTTTGAGGAGATCCAATGAATTCAACTATTATTCAAATTTATGCAGCCACCACAATAGCTAGTAATGAAGAGATTGAATTTTATGAATGTCTTCAATCAGAAATTGATCAAAAGTGAAATCAAGTTACCTTGATAATCATTAGCAATTCGAATGCAAAATTGGAAACACAGAGGAAGAAAGTTTAGTTGGCAAATATTATCTTGGTGGTGGAAATGAAGCATGATAGTTTTTTTCAAGGCCATAGCGATTACATTTTCTCAACAACACAAAAGGTGACTATACACATGGACTTCTCCAGATGGAACACACAGAGCTCAAATTGACTACATCGGTGGGAAGAGATGACAGAGAAGTTCCATATTATCAGTTAAAACCAGGCCAGGGGTTTACTGTCTAACAGACTATAAATTACTCACATGTAAGTTCAAATTCAAGCTGAAGACAACTAAAACAACTCCATGAGAGCCAAAGTACATTGGTCATTCAGTCGATCCTATCTTAATTTCAAATACCTCTCAATAATAGATTTGCCATTGCACAACTGATTAACACTGATGAAAGAAGACCAGATGAGCTGTGGGAAGATATCAAGAGCACCATTTTTAAAGAATGAAAAATAGCATTAAATAGCGAAGAAAGAAAGAAAATATCAAAGTGGGTGTCAAAAGAAATTCTTAATAGAGTAGGCAAAGCAAATTGAAGATATGATGAAGTCAAAGAGCTGGACAGAAAACTTCAAAGGGAAGCTCACGAAGACAAAGAATAATATTGTAATGAAATATGTAAAGACCTAGCATTAGAAAACCAAAGAGGAATAATATATCAGCATATCTTAAATGGAAAGAATTCAAGAAAAATTCAAGTCTGAAGTTGCAATATTGACAGATCTATTGACAAAATCTTGAATGATGTAGGAAGCATCAAAAGAAGATGGAAACAGTACATAGGGTCACTGTACCAAAAATAACTCATCGACATTCCATCATTTCAGGGGGGAACATATGAGCAAGAACCAATAATCCTGAATAAAGAATTTCAAGTTGCACAGAAAACATTAGTCAAAATCAAGGCTCCAAAAATTTATGTAATGCCAATGGAAACATTTCAACAAGCTGAAGAAGTACTGGAAACACTTCATAGAAGCAGACGGCCATATCTTTCTACTGTAGAGCTGTTTGTGGGTTTAAACTACCCGCTTTTCAGTTAACAGCCAAATGCTGAGCCACTGAACCACCAGGGCTCATTCCTTATAAATAGGCAGGAAATCCTATGAAGACAAAAATCACAGACGTGTGTGGTATATTTTAGTCCAGACTTCGAAGTTCTATGGGACAGTTCTAGTTTGTCTTAGAGGGTTACTATGAGTCAGAATCTCCTTGATGACAATGGAGTGTTCACTTACAATTGTCCATATAGAACTAGTGGCTAGCTTTAATTCCAGGTCAGGTCACTGTTGCCCACAGTAGCAGCCAGAGCTTAAAGTCATGGGTGTCCTGGTAAGTGTTTAATAACCAGTTCTCTAGAAGAAAAAAATAGTCCTTTTTATAGCATAGACTGAATACCATTTTATATATATGTATATAAATATATATATATATATTCCCACTATTGCTGATGTGCACAGTTTACTCTCATGAACCCATAAAGCTAACTGCAGGGCACCACTGCTTACCAGGGTAAACTGTCACAAACTGAGGTGCTACCAAATTGGTATTCGACTGACGGAACTGTAGAATGTTGTACTATAAATACCATCTAATCACATTTGTCGCCAATGAGGACATCGAGGTCCAAGAGAATGAAGGGATTTGTGCAGTATGATTCAGATAGTTAGCAAGATAAGGACTCTGATCTTCATGGTTCTTTTTCATTGGTACAAAGGGAAGGACTAGAGTTCGAGTAGAGCAGGTTATAAGGAGTAACAAAGAGAGTTTTTCTGGTGAAGTTCTTCTGGTGAAGTCCTAAATGTGTATTGCGGATGGAAGATCAATTAGAGAATAGACAGGCCCAGATAATGTTCCCAGTACTTTATGCAGCTACTTTTTGTTCTCTGTTCCTTCAATGGAGTCATGGTGGTATAGTGGGTTACAAATTGGAATGGTAACCATAAAGTCAGTAGTTCAAACCCACCAGCTGTTCCTTGGGGAAAAGATGAGGCCTTCTGTTCCAATAAGAATTTACATCTTCAGAAACACACAGAAATAGGTCTACCCTGTCCATACAGTCACCAAGAGCCAGAAATGACTTGATGGCAGTGAAGTTTTTTTTCTTCAGTAAAGGAGCCCTTGTGGAACTGTTGGGTAAGCGCTGAACTACTAATCCAAACGTCAGTGGTTCAAGCCCTAATCTGGACTTCAGAAAAGGACGACTTCAGGTAGAGAATGGCTCTGGAGGTCAAAAAGGCTGTCTGGTGGAGCTACATTAACGATAGGAAAACAGTACTGGTAGTAGAACAAAGTAGACAAAATAAAAGGAACTCTCAGAGATTACTGGATACAATTGTAAGAAAGATTTCATTTTCTACTTGGGTTGGGATGGGTATAGGGAGTGAGAAACCAGTTTTAGCCAGTGAAGTGTCATGCTTTACTTTATGTTTTTTTTTAAAAAAAGAAAAAGTACCATGATTGTGGAATAGAAGCAGAACTGAGCTGGGGCTAACCCAGAGGGTTACCCTGGTGTCATTTGTTGTTGCTCTTTTTAGTTGCCATCCAGTTAATTCTGATTCACAGTGATTCCCCCAGGCACAGAGAACACATGCTCCGTAGGGTTTTCAAGGCTGTTGCCTTCCAGAATCACATCACCAGGCCTGTCTTTTAAGGCATCTCTGGGCCGTTTCAAACCACCAAATTTTGGGGGAGTAGGCAAGCATGTAACTATTTGTACTACACAGGGACTGCTGTGATATATTTGTTGTTGTTGTTATGGGTGGGTGCCTTTGAGTGAGTGAGTTCTGACTCACCATGACTCTATGTACAACAAAAGGAAACACTGCCCGGTCCTATGCTATCCTAACCATTGTTGGTTGAGTGCGTTGTGGCAACCACTGTATCAGTCCATCTCATTGAGGGCTTTCCTCTTTTTGGACAGCCTTCTATTTTATGTACTATTTTATGACACTATTCCAGGTACTGGTCTCTTCTGATAACAAGTCCAAAGTACATCAGATGATGCCCTGCCATCCTTGCTTCTAAGATTCATTTTGTCTACACTTCTTCCAAGACAGATTAGTTTTACTTCTGCCAGTGCACAATATTTTCAATATTCTTCACCAACACTGTAATTCAAATTTGCCAATTACTCTTCAGTCTTCATTAATTATTGTCGAATTTTTAAATGCATATGAGGAGATTGAATATGTCATGCATGGCTTGGGCAAGGTACCCCTTAGTCCTCAGAGTGGCACCCTTGCTCTTCAACTCTTAAAAAGATCTTGTGCAGAAGATTTGCCTAATGCAATACATTTAAAAAATCTATTTTGATTTCTATTTCCAGGTACATTGATTGTGGATTCAAGAAAATGAAATCCTTGACCACTTCAATCATTTCTCCACCATAATGTTGCCTTTTGGTCCAATTGTCAGGATTTTTTTTTTTTTTCACATTGAGTAGTAATCCACACTGAAAGCTAATTTTCATTAGCAAGTGCTTCAAGTAATCTCACTTTCAGCAAGCAAAGTTCTGTCATCTGCATATCTCAGGTTGTTAATGAGCAATCTTCCAATCCTGTGACATATTCTTTTACATATGGTCCAGCTCCTTGGATTATCTGCACAGCATACAGCTTGAATAAGAATAATGAAAGGATACAACCATGATGCACACTTTTCCTGATTTTAAACCTTGCAGTGTTCCCTTGTTCTGTTTGAATAATGCCTTTTGATTTGTGTACAGGTTCTGTATGAGTACAATGTAGAATAACCTTTTTTTCTCAATGCTATCCACAGTTTTATATGATTCACACAATTGAATGCCTTTGAATATTCAATAAAACATAAGCGAACATCTTTATGGTATTCTCTGCCTTCAGTCAGCATCCATCCTTCATTTCATATCCTCTTTAAAACTTGGCTTCAGTTTCTGACTGCTCTCTGCTGATGAACTGCTGTGACATTTCTTGAACAATTTTCAGCAAAATTTTACTTGTATGTGATATTAATAATATTGTTTGAAATTTTCTGAAAATGATGTCACCTCTTTTTGGAATGGGCACAAATGTGGCTCTTCCAGTCAGTTGGCCAGTCTGACAAATTTCTTGGTACAGATGAGTAAGTATATTCGGTGTTTCATCAGTTGATTGAAAGATTTCAATTGATTCCCATCAATCCCTGCTTTGTTTGTTTTCCCACTAATGCCTTGAATGCAACTTGGACATCTTCCTTTAATACCACTGGTTCTTGATCATCATTAGGGTCCCCTAAACATCTGATTAGGTACTCACAAGGACCTCTGGTGGTACAGTGATTAAGTGTTCAACTGATAATCACAAGATTGGCAATTCAAATTCACCAGTAGCGCCATAGGATAACAGACTGGGAAACCCTATGAGGCAATTTTGCTCTATCTTATATGATCCCTGTGAGTGGGAATCAACCCAACAGCAATGAGTCTTACTTGGTTTGGGCAGTAGTTGAGCTTAATAATCTGATAGATTGATATGATATAATATAAATATGGGTCACCATGAGTCAAAATTTATTCAAATGACTAACAAGAACAGAGATCTTGTGCAGAAGATTTGCCCAATGCAATATGTCATTTGATCTTTTGATTGCTGCTTCATTGCTGCAATCATTGATTGTGGATTGTTATATATGCTAATATAATTTATATATGCTAATATAATTTCTAACCTTTATACAATCCTAGTAAGTGTCTGGGTATGAATTATGCATATTATATTAGCAGAAAAAATGCCAATATTTTTCAAATACGATTCAATTTGCATAATGAACCTATGAGGTAGGATCTATATTCATCCATATTTTATTTGCAAATTTTTATTGTGGTTTGAGTGAATGCTTACAGAGCAAATTAGTTCAAAATTCAACAATTTATGCACATTTTCTTCCATGATACTAATTGCAATCCTCTCAATGTAACAGCACTCTTTCAAATTTCTCTCTTGGTTCTCTGCTTCCATTAGTCCTTCATTCCTGCATTTTCTTGCCTTCTAAACTTGTTTTAGGGAAGACACTGCCCTTTTGGTCTCCTTTAGCTGCTTGTTCTAAGGATCCATTCTTCATGGGTGTTATAGTTCACTTTAAAGGTGTGCTTATATTTGATTGAAAGTTGATCTCTAGGAGTGGATTAAGTTCCTTTTCTGAAGGATGTCTAATGGTGATAATCTTAAGAGTTGTACTAGTCTCCATAGACCAGATTAAAAAGCCTAGTCTTTTTATGATTTTTAATTTTATCCTAAAATGTTTCCCACTCTGTCCAGGACCATCTATTTTGATACTGGTCTGAGTGGACAGTACTGGTAGCCATAAAAAGCAAAAAAACCAAAAACTTACTGCAATCAAATCAACTTCAATTCATGGCAACCCTATAGGACAGGGTAGAACTACCCCTGTGGGTTTCTAAGACTCTTTAGAAAGCCTCATCTTGGTCCCATGGAGCAGCCAGTGGTTTTGAACTGCTGCCCTTGTGGTTCGCAGCCCAACATGTACCACTACATCACCAGGACTTCAGGTTTGAAGCTAGTGGAAGACGAACTTTGTATGATCCATAGTCCCAGGGACTAAAGGTTTCCTTGAATCTTTGCTTTTCTTCACTATTCTTTCCTTTGTATATGAAGAAATCAATAGTTATATATTAGATGAGTGCTCAAAATCCTTTAAGACCCCAGTCACTACTCAAGGAAATAAGATGTAGAACATGGTGTTGATGGACTACATTATGTCCATTGACCTAGATAAGCCTTGAGACTGTGATACTGAGCACTCAAGGTCAGCGACTCAGTTCCTAAAGATGTTTGGTTATATTTAAGAAGTTTGCAGTAACGTTGTCCCAACATGCTCTACTATATGCCTGAATACATTTGCATCACATACCAGGGTGACTCAAAAGGTTCATGGAAAAATGGAATTGAAAAATATTGAATTTATCCACAAAATATTTAAGCCTCCTCATATAGACACTTACATAGAAATATTCTCTTCCAAACCAATATACACTTGTGTGTGTACTCCTATAAATCATTGGACATTTGTTTACTTATGTCTTATTACTATTATTGTTGTATTATGCATGTAGTAGTATTTACCAATGTTGCCTTTTGCTCTTTTTTTAACTCATTTTATTGGGAGCTCTTACAGATATAACAATCCTTAAGTTTTTTTAATCATTTTATTAGGGTCGGATACAACTCTTAGCACACTCCATACATACATCCATTGTGTAAAGCATGTTTGTACACTCATTGCCCTCATCATTCTCAAACATTTGCTCTCCACTGAAGCCCCTGGCGTACCACCAGGTGTCTTCCTTTGCCTTGGCCATGTTGTGTTGTCACTGTTATTTGAAAAAGTAACTAACCAAAACAATTCACTGCCATTGAATCAATTCTGACTCATAACGACCCAAAAGGGCAGGGTATGACTGTCCTTCAGGTTTCTGAGACTGTAGTTTTTACGAGTAGAAAGCCCCATCTTTCTCCAGAGGAGTGGTTGGTTGTTTTGAACTGCTGACCTTGGGGTTAGAACCCCAACACTTAACCCACTATGTCACCAGGGTTCCTTTAAAACAATCTAATCACTTTTAGTAGATTATCACCTAGAGAATTAATTTGAACAAAGTGAAGAGTTTATTCCCATATTACAGAAAATTATCTTTGGCTATATAATTTACTAATTTGACAGTAAGAGTTCATTAATTGACTTGATTCTAATAATTGGACTTCATATTTAGATAATCGGAGTCCAAAAGAACTCTGTAACTTTTACTTCCTTACTTATTTTACAAACATGTATGCAGTGCTTGAGTGCCAGGCACTATTCTAAGTGGTTCGTGAATATTAAGTCATAATAACACTAAGATGTAGTGTAATTATCTCTATTTTACAGGTGAAAAAACTGAGACACCTAGTAGTGAAATAGTAAAGGCAAGGTCACCCTGCTAATTAGCTAAATGAGATTCTAACCTAAGCAATCTGGTTTGGAGGTCATGCTTTTAACATGTGGGGTCTTCCTTGCATAGGCCCCTATAAATCTAGTTTATGGAATGATGTGAATGGGTTTTTCACCTTTCTGGACTAAATATTTTAAATTCTTTTCATATTTTCTTACTGTAAAATTTAGCACTATTTAATATATTAAAATTTTTTAAAGATCACTTTTATTGGGACCTTTTACACCTCTTACAATAATCCATACATCAATTATATTAAGCATATTTGTACATATGTTGCCCTAATTATTTTCTAAACATTTACTTTCTATTTGAACCCTTTGGACGAGCTCATCTTTTTACCCTCCCCCTCCCACCTTCGTGACCCCTTGATAAATTATGAATTATTTTTATATCTTACACTGACCGAAGTCTCCCTTCCCCAGTGATTTCTTCCCCCTTCCTCTCCCCACCTTACCCCTACTCTCGTGGTATCGCTACTCCAATTTCTGTTCCTGAGGGGTTTATCTGACCTGGTTCCATGTGTCATGAGCTCTTATTTGTACCAGTGTACATGCTCTGGCCTAACCGGCAGTGAAAGACAATTTAATATAGGTTTTTAAACTTCCTATAAACCTAAGAAGGAGGGCCCATCATAAGTGCTCAATAAGTTGCTTCTGGATTGATTGATATTGTCTTTGATTTCTATATTAGAATTGATATGCTAAAGGCCTGTTGAATTTTATGTCAATGTGTATACATTAACAATAAACTAATGTCATGTTCATCATCAAGTATCTGTAGATATAGATTATAATATCAGTTTTACTAAAGTTGTAATATAAAGTACAGTATAGGAGACAGACAGTTGCTCTTGAGATGACTGATGGTGGTTCCATTGCTGTCAGGGCACCACTGGGCTCCATAGAGATTTTTGTGTCTGGTTGTGGAGAAGTGTCCTGCCCAGCCTTTCTTTGGAGGCACCTCTAGGTAGGCGTGAGCTTCCAACCGGTCAAATTAGCAGTCAAGCATACAGTGTACAGAAATCATCTTTTAAATTTTTGTATTAAACCTTAACATAGAGTTGCAATGACTTGAGATTGTGTAAAAGCCACTTATCATCAGTGTCATCCATTAAATTCGTCATCATTACTATTTCTTAAATCCACACATGAAACACATACAAATCTGCACCTTGCCTGTCTTTGTCTTAAAGAGTTCAGGCAATAAAATTTCCATTTTAGTTTTAAGTAACATTCATAATATTCAGAACATTTTCAAAACATTAAAACTCGATTTTCTGACTTTCTGTATGCTTTTGCTTTATAGTGTCTTTCCTACCTCAAACCGAAACTTCAGGCATTGCCACAATTACCAGAGAGGACATGGCTTGGATCAGAGAGTAAACATTACAGGCTGAACTTCAGCTCAGTAAAAGGCAGGTCTGACTAAGACTCATAAAAGATAGCATGAGTCACAGTACACATTCTTTTTTTAACAGGTGACTAATGCTTCACAGATGTATGATTGTTTGCTTATTACGATGACAAAGAATGCCTTTGCCCTTTTTCCTGGCTTTAATCTGTTCCTTCCTTCTCTCTCTACCCCTTAACCTTGATAAAAGTCACCTTGACTGTATAACTAGTCTCAATACCTAGAGCTCTAAAATGGCTTCGTAGGTGGCTTTTGTTTTGTTTTGTTTTTTGTAGTTATTATTGTTGAACCACCTACAATAAAACATGAACTTCTTGAGTTTAAAGATTATTCATATATTTTGGGAAAAGACAAACTCATCCGGTCAAAAGCTCCCGGGTCATGTAAATATCTATCAAACATCATTATTATTTTTAAGTGAAGTTTTATGTTTTCAGCGAAAGTTTACACAACCAATTAGGTTTCATATAACAATTTCTAAGCAACTTGTTCAGTGACATTGATGAAATTTTTGTGATCCAAAAGAAAGCAGACAATAATTAAAAATGGGATAAAAAGGAAAAAAAGATAAGATGTTAAATTTAACCTAACTATATCTGCAATAATGTACTTTCTGATGTACTCTGCCTATGGGCAGGGTTTATCACACCACTGGTCAATTTCCTAAGGGTATTCAACAAAGGCTTATTTCTCTTGTGCTCTCTGCAAATGAATTTTGAGCTTTCACTCTTATCTATAGCTTTCTGAAAACTGGGTGCTTAGGATTTTTGTTCTAATATATTTCTCACCTCTGATCTTGGATTTTGTTGCTTTCAATCCATTGATTACACAGGCTGATGTGCATCTTCTGTGTGGTCCTAGTTGTCGCCTTACTTAAATGGCTTATATCACCCAAGCAGCTCCAGTGTCAAGAAATTGTTCATCCCATCTTTTTTTAAAAAAAGTCATTTTATTGGGGGCTCTTTCTTCCAGCTCTTATAACATTCCATACATCAATTGTATCAAGCATATTTGTACATATGTTGCCATCATCATTTCTGAAACATTTTCTGCTTGAACCCTTGGTATCAGTTCCTCTTTTTTACCTTCCCGCCCCCACCCTCCCACGCTCATGAATCCTTGATCAATTATATATTTTTATTATTTTTTCATATCTTACACTGTCTATTGTCTCCCTACACTCACATTTCTGTTATTTGTCACCTACTACTGTCATGATAAGAAATATCTCTCTTCTAATGAAATACTTGTGATTACTACTTGTATTAGTCTAGGTACTTTGGAGAAACAAATCCACGGCGACTCACGTATAAGAGAGAGTTTTATGTAAAGAAAAGGTGCATCACGAAAACATCCCAACCCAATGCTGCCCAAGCCCACAAGTCCAACATTAACCCTTTAACCCAACACCAGTCCACAAAGTCCTCCACCTCACAAAACAGAGGCAATGATGCCGACTGCAGGAGGAAAGCTGAGTCCGTGAATGTGTAAGCATCTCAGCACTGGCAAGGGTCTCCACACGGCTGCTCCAGCACCCAGAGCTGCATCGGGATAGATCCATGCGGCTTCTCCTTGGGGATGTCTTGGAGGAAGTCAATCTTGCAAGCTGAAGCAGGGAACTGCTAAGGCAGCTGCACCCGATGCAACCATCACAAAACAAGAGACCCAAGAACTAGAAAGGCGAGGCTTCACCACCCATTTATCCCTCCGCCTTTCAACCAGCACCACATGTGATTATCGGCCAGGCTGGCACAATTAACTAACTCACTACTTATGAATCTTATCTTTATTCCTAAAGCAGCACGTTGTTATGGACTCGTAGTAACCCTGCATCCAAGAAAAGGAAACATTGCTAGTCCTGAACCGCTCCTACCATCATTTCTATGCTTCAGAGCAGTGTTGAAGCTACGATGTCAGTCTATTTCTTTGAGGTTCCTCCTCTCTTTTCTTGGGACAATCTTCTTCTTCATAAAACACATACCTTTCTGCAGGGATTGGTCCCTCCTGCTAGCATGCCCAAGGTATATGCGACAAAGTTTCACCATCATTGCTTTCAATGAGCAGTTTGCATGCCTTCCAAGGCAGGTTTATTCCGTCTTTTTTATTCAAACCACAACTCATAGGCACCAATTCTTCTTCAGTCTTCCTTATTCATTGTCCGGCTTATGCATGCATAAGAGATCATTTAAAATAACATGGCTTGGGTCAGCCCTACCTTCGTTTTCAAAGAGACATCTTTGCTTCTTCAAAGAAGTCGTTTGCAGCAGATTTGCCTAATGCAGTCTACTGTTTCATTCCTAACTTCTGCTTTCATGGGTTGGTTGTGGATCCAAGTGAAAGTAACTCCTTGACAAAGTCCATATTTTCTACATTTATCATCATGATTTTTCTTGGTCCAACGGCGAGCATTTTTGTTTTATTTATGTACAGGTGCAATCCACAATCAAGGTAAGTCCTTCAAGTGCCATTTGCTTTCTGAATCATAACTAAGGCCAGGCCTGATCTGGACTGAATGGATACCAAGGATGTCCCAAAGGCTAGGAGTATATTTGCAGAAGTCTTTAGGCCATTTAGAAATACAGTATTTTTATTCCTTTTATTTAAAAAGGGAATAATCAGGGGCACAATAAACTCAAAACAAAGGAATATTTTGGAGAAATGCATAATCTAGTTTACTTGGGCAATTTATGTATAAGGTAATGTGGTAGGTTGGATTATGACGACAAAGTATATCAGGATTTAATCTTTGGTAAAAGTTTCCCATGATATGTGAAAGTAAGTTGAAATCACATTAAGTAAGGAAGAAATTACTCTAAATGCATTTGGAATAGACATTTTAGCATGTCCAGACTGAAAAAAAAACAACCTACCCAACCATACCACATACTATATGAAGTATTAAATAAAAATTATAAAATTAATAATAATATGATAAATGCAAAGTCTATATAAAGTAGAAATAATGTATATTCAGTGTAGTGCTTGAGGAAGGAGCTTGGCGATGTCATTCTTACTAACGGATGTTTATTAACCTTTTAATGATCTGCTGCAAGACAAATGTTGAATGCTAATTTCACTTAGCATATAGAAGCAGAAATTCTTCTATTATTTCCTTAAGTTAGCAAAAACAGTTACTAATGTAGATCTTTTATAAAAGCAAAATGTCATAAAATGAGCTCTTAAAAATCAAGGGATACATACTTTTTGTGTGTGAGAAAGGGGACTATGTAGTTTGTGATTATGTTAAAAGTATCATGATGAGGAAATTTTCCTGAATTATCTAGATGGGTTCCAAACATAGTCATAAGAGGGAGGAAGATGGAATTTTAAGTACAGAAGAAAAAGTCAATGTGATCACAGAAGTAACACGCTCCACTCATGCTACTAAAGATAGATGAAGGTTTTGGATCCAAAGAATGCAGCACTAGACCTGCAAGAACTCTAGTTCTTCTCTTGAGCTTTGAGAGAAAGGAAAGTTCATTTGATGCCTAAAGTTTATCCTGCACTCCCGCACCCCCCTCCGCCACCCCCGCAACAACAACAACGAAACCTATTGCCATGGAGTTAATTCTGACTCATAGTAACCTACTAGGACAGAGTAGAACTGCTCGCTAGGATGTGCAAAGGAGTCAATCACTAGGGGAGCATATTAGCCTCCTCTTTCTCCCATGGAGTGACTGGTAGATCTGAACTGCTGTCTTTCACTAAGCAGCCCGACACTTAACCCAATATGCCAGCAGAGCTCCTTAACTTCAATCCAATGAACCCAATTTCACACTTCTGAACTTTAGAATTTTGAGGGAATAAAGTAGTGATATCTTAAGTCACTGATTTTGTGGTAATTTGCAAGAGCAGCTATAAGAAATGAACCATTTTTATCATATCTTATTAAGAGCAGAATAATACATCAAGAAACATATGTCATTTTCACAGAGAGCAAAGTAGCTTTGCATCAACGTAATTAAGATTTAATTCTAAGGGACCAGGAAGTTCTTTATGAAAATTTTTATTAATGCCATCACAATGAGATTTGGCAAAACTTTTTCACAAATTTGTGATCCTTTCAGGATTCTCATTCTGCAAAACTTCTATGGCTTTTTGTTTTCTTTTTTTTCCCCTTGGCTTTCTGCTTCCATTTAGATTGCTGACTTTGCCATCTTCTTTCTCATTCTGAAAGAGCAATTCTCACAACTTCAGGAAAAAAATATTTGCTTTGTTCCTATGAATCAAAACAAAACAAAATACATGTTACCATCATGAGACTTCTAGTAGAGTCCGATCCTTTTGTGTTAGGGTGCAAAATCCTTCCTTTAAAAAATCCTTGCTTACAAAGCAAAAGCTGTGCTTTACAAAATCTTTTGCTTAAAAGGATGTTTTGCAAAAAAAAAAAAAAGGATGTAAGCAAAATCCTTTGTATTTTACAGAGTTATAAAATTGAGAATTTCTCTCATTTTATCAGAGTAGAATAACTAAAGAATACACCCAACTCAGCTTTATTCAGTTGCATTCATCTTTTATAAACTTCTCAATGTAGCACAAGTGAACATATTCAATAACAGATTCAAAGATATAGCTTCTTTGTGCAAAAGGAAGACAAACCATATAAGGGAAATCATGCTTAGTAATCAAAGATTCAATATTCTATCTTACTTAGAAATGGTCTAGGCATCCAAATGGGTGTTCATTAATTAACTCAATATAGTATAAATTCAAGGTTTTAAGTTATGTGAAAATATTTCATGTTGGAAATTATCTTCAAGTTATGGGTTTGGGACTTGCACTGAATCCTAGCTCCAATTTAAGAACAATTCGTTCTTACATCATGGTCCTGCCTGATCCTCACCTTCAGGAAGGAAACACAGAAGATATGAGTGCTCTAGTAAAGTGTGGGGAAGAAATTAGATGGTGCCCGGCTATCAGATAAAATAGCATATGGGGTCTTATAGGCCTGTTTTCTAAACAAGCAGCCATCTACATGAGAAGTCAGCTAAGTCCATGTGGAAGAAGCACTCAAATATTAGTTACCAAATGATTGCAAATCATATATATAATCTGAACCTGAAGGAGGAAACAGTATCATAGCCCAAATTGTGAGATTCTGGTTTGCAGAAGGCTATGGATGACAGTGGAAGCCAAAGATAAGTTTGTGAGATCTACATAGGAAATAAGCCTCGGATGATTTCTCTCTATACATAATGGAGGGGTGGGAATAAACTGGTTAACAAATAGCGTGCAATGGAGAGAGGACTTAGGAGATCAAAATGAAAAACCTGACTCAGAGGTTAAAACCTTTGATCCCCCCCTCTGATACATGTTGGACCTGATCTGGTTTCCAACATTTTCTGGTTGTTTTTTTTTTCATATTGGGGTTTATCTCTGACATATTTTGTCATTGTAGGTAGTCCTTTCTTGAACTTTTTTCTATCAGGTAGTCCTCTCGAACTTTTTCTATATTTTTCTGTTTTTTGGTGTATAAAACTCAGGATTAATGAACCTATAGAGAGAGTAAGTAGAGTAAGGGTTCCTGGGGGGTACAGTGGTGGAGGGTGAGCGGTGGTAAAGGGGAGATGATATCAAAGAGTTCAAGAAGAAAGAGAATGTTTTGAAACTGATTGTGGTAGCAATTTTACAATATGCTTGATGTGTTAGGACTGTGAAATGATATGATATCTGTATTACTTTCAATAAAAAAAGGTCTTGGAAAAAATTATGTTCAAGCTGACATATTAAAAATCCTTATTACTCTGTAAATAGAGCTTTGTCAGAACAATGATCCAATTATGTTAAACATAAATTTATGTTTCCAAATTCTAAAAGATTAAGTACATGTAATGCTAGTTTTTTTAATCAGTAGGCTTTCATGAGTTTGGGAAAAACACCAAGGTCTCTGGGAATAATATAGATCACCAAGAAAATTCTACATCCTACTTAGGTGAATAGTAACTGGGACCATAAAAGCTACTGAGTGGACATCATAGGTGCAGCTTGGTCTCTCCATGCACAGGGGAAAAAAGAGTGAAGACACACAGAAACAACTAGTTCAATGATCACATCAATAACAGGGTCCTCAAAACTGAGACAGGAAGAATTAAATGGTCCCCAGCTACCTTTGCCAACCACTCTGAAAGTTGTCACATTAGAAGGTGCTGGATAGAGTGAGAAAAATATGTAACAAAACTCAAAATCAAAAAGTGGACCAGGCTTACTAATAAGATAGAGATGGATGGAACCCCTGAGATTTTAGTTACCCTTGAGGTCTGGCAAAGAACTCACCCCTATGGATCAGTGTTCAGGTCTCTAAGGGGAACAATAATATTAGGGAGGTACACACAGCTTAGAATAACCAACCTTTCAAGATCACAGAGGCAAGTTACCCACTTACAGGGAAAGAAGAAATAGAAACAGGAAACACAAACAGGATAAGTGATGCTACATTATGAGGATTGCAACCAATGATATGAAGCAAAATATATATGAATTACTGAATGGAAAACTGATCTACTCTGTAAACCTCTACTCAATTCATAATAAAAAAGTTTTTAATGTGCACTTTTAATATTTTACATGAGTAAAACAGAAAAGACATAGGTGTTTTCGTTAAATCCAATATATTTAAATTATCTGTCCAAATTCACAGAATGATATGAATTTCAGTTTTTTAAATGACTTTGATTTGGTTTTGAAAGAATTTACATTGTCCACATAAATTTTATTTAAATGATCATAGTTCAAGATGGTTATTTTTCAGGGAATTTTAAGAATATTCCATTTATATAAGCAATTTTTTACCCAGATATGGTACTGAGAACAGAGCTATTTTAAGAGACTAAAATATAGTATATTAATGCCCACCAGATGTAGGTAAATGTCTGGTGAATGTGTTTGTGATTTAGACGCACATAGACATACAATCAGAGAGCAATAGAACTAGTAGCTTAAATTCTACTAACTTAACCATGGATCAAGAGTCAATAAAAACAGAAATACTCTTGAGCCCAAATACCAAATAGTATTTCTCCTCCTAGAGGTCATCAAACTCTTGATTGATTGCAGCTTAAATAAAGAGGAACACACAAAAAAATGATAATACTGAGGGCAACAAATGTACAAATGTACTTTATACAATTGATGTATGTATGGATTGTGATGAATTGTATGAGCCCCCAATAAAATGACTTTTTTTAAAAAAAAGAGGAACAAACAAATTAAAAGGCTGAAAAAACAGATGCTCTGTTGTCTTTTGTCCCATAGAGATGAAAAAAAACCACCCAAACCAGAAATCACTCTTATTGAGTAGAAACTGACTCATAGCAGCCCTATAGGACAGAGTAGAACTTCCCCCTTTGAGTTTCTGACACTGCGAATCTTTATGACACTGTGAATCTTTATACAAATAGAAAGCCTCGTCTTTCTCCCACGTAGCAGCTGGTGGTTTCAAAGTGTCAACCTTATGGTTTAGCAGCCCAATGCAGAGTCCAATACGCCATCAGAGATTAGAGCTCTATAAAAAAAACCCATGAATTCATTTAGACAGATCTCCAAATGTTCAGACCATCAAAGCAAATTCCTAGTCAACAATTTCTAGCATCAATTTAAGTCTGTCAGCGATGCTTACCTGGCTCTGACAGGTAACCTGCAAAAGGCATCTTCATGTGACTTCCTAAATGGTTAAACAATCTTTTAAAAGATACATTTTTAAAAATAGGGTGAATTGTAATACCTACGCACATGTGAAATGGATATATGATAAAATATTTCATTTAAATCAGGAGGGACTGGGCAGAGGTTAAAATCGATCTATGAAAGACTTCAAAGTTTAGATTCAGACATATTGATAAGATGCAGATACATTGATAGGAATATGTAAATAAAGGAAATTGATTTTATTTCAGTGTGAGAGAAGAGACAATTGTTGTACATGCCTGTCAGTTTCCTATGACTTCACAAGGAGCTGTGAAGGAGCTCAGAGAAAATGCAATGCTAGAATTCAGTAGTGTCTTCTAGACGAGGAAATGAAATCCACATTTCTTTATAGGATGTCAAAGACAAAAAGAAAGAGTCCCTTCAGAAGGGGGAACCGATCACAATAATCGACAATTACCCCCTCTCAGAGGGATGAACCACAGAAAAGTGGATGAAGAGAGACAGCGGTTGGTGTAAGACATGAAGCAAGTAATAATTTATAAATTATCAAGGGTTCATGAGGGAAAGAGGGTGGGGTAGTCGGGAAATGAGCTCATGCCAAGGACTCAAATAGAAAGAAAATGTTTTGAAAATGATGATGGCAACATATGTACAAATGTGCTTGATACAATAGATGGATGGATGGCTTGTGATAAGAACTGTAAGACCCCCTAATAAAATGATTTTTAAAAAAGAGAGAGAGAGAATGCAGTCATGAGGTCCAGGACTGATCAGGGCCAGCTGACACCAGTGACATTACAAAGTACAAGTGCCCCAAAGGCAATTCTGTGTCCAGTGAGGGATTGGCACGTGCATGGATGAACATCGTTATCTTAAGATGCTCAGAGCAGCATTAAAATCAAGCTGAGCAGACCAGAGCCAAAGACATCTGGTAAATAACATCATGACCGGGCACAGACACTCTCGCGTCTTCTGTCAGTGCAGAAGGCCATCTCATCCATAAGAGCCAAGCCGCAGTTCCCTGTGAGCCAGTTAGACCATCTCCCGTGGGAAGGAAACGATGCCCTGTTTTTCTTGCTGGTGTGCTTGAGTATCTGACAGCTAACGTTCTAGAGGACACACATCCCTCCAGAGCATGTGGAGAGGGCTATGGACAACAACCTGCACCTCAGCCATCATTTGGGTGTGGCCACGATTATGCTAGAGATTGATAAGATGGCCTAATCAAAGACGTGACTATAACCAGGCTCCAGAAACTGACAGCAGCTCTCCCAGCCTCATCTAGGCTCAAACCACTCACAGCTGACAGTGTCCTGTGTTGTTACCATCAGCGAATGCTATTAATAAAGAACTTGCATCCCTGGACTTCTTACTCATCTCATTTTCTGTCATTTTGAGTTGGAGACATCCATTGAGAGTTGGAGGAATGGAAAGAGGTGATTAGTGTGGGTTGCTTTGAATCTGTGATTTCCGAGAGGGGCAGTTTCCGATGCCGATAGTACAGGGAGAGAGCCTGGCCCGACTACAAGGTGGCTGACAGGCAGGGCTGGAGGGAGGCATAGAGGAGACTCTCATTAGCTCTAAAAAGGTAGAGGCCAAGTGAGCCCA
The DNA here is from genome assembly GCF_000313985.2 of Echinops telfairi. Taxonomy (NCBI): domain Eukaryota; kingdom Metazoa; phylum Chordata; class Mammalia; order Afrosoricida; family Tenrecidae; genus Echinops; species Echinops telfairi. Next base: position 1,101,838 of record NW_022103923.1, read on the forward strand.
GGATAATGGCTTTGGGGCCTTCTTGGTATGATTAAATCCTCAGAATGATGGTAGAAATTGGAGTAGAGCTGAAGAACATGACTGAAGTGTGGATGAGTATGGTCTACTGGTCCAAGTGCTGGCAATGGGGATGAAGAGGGAGAGGGTGACATAGGTTCACAACAATTTAAAAGAGTTTTTATAAGATGGACCAAGAGCCCTGGTGGCATGTGGCTACATGTCGGGCTGTTAACCACAAAGTAAGCAGTTTAAAGTCACCAGCCAGCTCTATAGGCTCTCTTAGCCTGGTGACTCACCTTCACTCTGTCCCCTTCTACCATCAGTCAGAAAAGAAGGATTTTGGAGCTCCTTAGAGCATGCGCTTCTGTAAATCACAGAGAACGTTCTTGCTACGCAAGGTTCATTAGAACTTGCATTTACAGAACCCTCATTGTCAAATGTTCACTGAACACATTTTTTTATTCTTTATAAAGCCATGAATTACTCCTAGCATTAGCCAGGGTAACTCTTTACTCTGTTGCTCATTTGGGTTAGCATGTTTCTCTCCACCAACTGCAAGTTGGGACCGACCTTATCCTAGAGCAGTGGTTCTTAACCTTCCTAATGCCATGACCCTTTAATACAGTTCCTCATGTTGTGGTGACCCCCCAATCTTACAATTATTTTAATTGCTACTTCATAACTGCAATTTTGCTACTGTTATGAATTGGGGGACTCCTGTGAAAGGGTCGTTCAACCCTCAAAGGGGTCGTGACCCACATGTTGAGAATCGCTGCCCAAGAGCATGGACTTCTCATATTCTAGTATCTTCAGCTATAGTGAATACCTCTAGGGTAGGTGATGCTAGGGAATTATAATCAAGTAATATGTTGATATGTTGGTTAAATAGGTGTCTGACATTTGCAGAACTGTTTATGTTGGCTTATGGCTTTGGCGGACTGCAGCACTGACCATAGTGCAGCACTGAGAAAGAATCCACTGAAGTCCTGAGAAGCCACTGCAGGTGGTGTCCCATGTCAGATGCAGTAATGCTGTGTGGGCAGGTCGTTAACCCTCACAGCTCATGCAGTGGGCAGCAGGGAATGGTGGCCATGACTCTTGTAAAGAGCTGGATTCCTGGGTTCTTTCAGGCACTGTTTCTTCTCAGAAGTGAGGTGAGGAGAATGAGCATTCATGAGCCCACATTAGCAAGTCCTCTACAGACTCACATTGGTGTGGGAGAATAAGGCAGAGTGGTGTTGCCACCTCTTTCAGGAATTCTACTTTAGCTGTGCTTGTGGGTTTCACACAAGCCTGGCACTAGTCCACATTCCATGATCCTTTCAAATCCCTTGTTCTTATGCACGGAATCCCACCCTCAGGGGAGGAAGGGAGAGTGAGAATTGCTGCCCTTGGGGCAGCATCCGCAACTCTCATTTAGACTTTTCCGTGCATTTCTGAAAGGTAGGAGGGGAGGCGGTGAGGAAGGACTTGCTCTATTATGGGGCTTGTGACACCATTGGTGGCCAGGGCCCTACTGGAAGAGGGACACTGAATTCCAGGAAAACATGGACAGGTGTTGGGGAGGGTATGATCTCCAAGCCAGATCTGTGAGCAACAGCAGCCAGGGCTGGTGGAGCGAAGACTTAGGTCCGTACAGCAGAAACCATCACAGGAGACCAGGAGCAGAGCCTAGGAGGAAAGGCGGTAGGAAAGTTGGCTTGGTGCAGATATGAAAAGAGACTTCATAAGGCACTGGGATGAAGTAGTGAAAGCAGAGGGAGGAGAACCAGTTCTGGCTTCCTGCAAATATAACTTGGGAGCACGTCACCTGCCAGGCTGTAAAATGAGGAATTTGAAGGTATTTTAAAAATCTGCTTGAGATGTACAATCCCTAGACATCGACTTATCATTTAGAAAACAATTGTACTGAAAATGGGATCCAGATCGGGCACAATTCCCACACTGTGTCTCCGGTGTTGTCCACTGTGGGGCTATGGGTCAGTGAGG
>NW_022103923.1:1105712-1108090 GCF_000313985.2 Echinops telfairi
TATGACCCAGAGATGGTCACCCATTTCCTAGTTCCTATGGTGAGTGAGGGAGAAGTGGTGGGGTTTACTACTGCTATTAAAGCTCTTCCCTCCACAGACCCTGAGGAAAGGAGTCAAGATAGAATGTGTGTAATACTCTACTCTGGGAAACAGAAGCTGGACTCTTCAGTAGCAATGTGCTATAATGATCTCTATTTCGAGAAGAGCACTTTTCACACCTCCCTCTCAATAATACTCAATTCGATTTTGTATGCAGAAGGCCATGTACATGAGGATTCAGTAGAGAAATGTCCTGGTAGAGGTCTTCTGATATTGGTAAGCTTGTTCTTTTTCCACTGCATGTTGTGACACTGAGACATGAACCCACATGTTCTCAACTATGATCTTCTGGAATTGCTGACTTTTCCCATTAGTGGGGTCGTCAAATGATTATGTGATGAAGTCAGTAACCTGCACACAAGAGCCTTTTTTTGAAGTCTGTGAGATCTTACCATTTTCCATGGGGCTCTGAGACTGCCCTGGTTTTATGAGGATAAGAACTCCAGCCCTTTGTTGGTTACAGAGCCTTCCATGAAGCATCAAATTAAAATTCTTGGGGAAAAAAAGAGGCCTAAAATGTTGTTTCCTACTTATGACTGATAATCATTACAAATGAAAAGTCTGATGGGAATGCATAATGAGAATAGTGCAAGCAAAGAGGAAATTTTGTTGTTTCTGTGGTAGGGAAAACACAGTAATAAAGCCAGTCCTATAAAGAGTTTTATACCAAATGTCTAATAAATGTAATGGTGAAGCTTTTTTTCAAAGAAATCTGGCACAGATTCTAAGCATCTATGTTTTAATAAAATTCCATAAGATAGTTTGAAGTTTGTCCTCAGTTAAAAAGGTCTGGTCTAAGAATGAAATAGATCCCATACCTCACTCCATATACAAAAGCAAACTGAAGATGGATTAAAGCCTAAACATAAACTCAAGAACTATAATCATCATCAAAGAAAAATAGGGACTAACCTAGGGGCGCTCAGCATACTATCAATCGTAATGAAAAACACACACACACAGCAGAAGACAAAATAGTTAACTGGGACTTCATAAAGATATACTATATAACCCTGCATTCCCTCTACTTAGTCTATACTCTTAAGAAATAAGAATCATAGCACAAATGGATATGCACACCCATGTTGATTGAGGTGCTACTCACAATAGCAAGAATATGGAAGTAATTTAAATGCCCCTTGGTGAAAGAATGGATAAATAAACGTGTGTGTGTGTGTGTGTGTGTGTGTGTGTGTGTGTATTTAATGGAATACCAAGTAAAGAATTATGGGGAATCTGTGAAGCGCCTCTTGACAAGTATGGAATTGGAGCCCATTATGCTGACTGAAAAAAGTCAATCACAAAAGGACAAATATTGTGAGAGCACTGTTACTTAAAACACCAAGAAAAAAGCTTTCACACCCAAAGAAACAGAATTTGATGGTTACCAGGAGTGGGAGTGTAAGAGAAGGAAGGAGAAGCAGTAGGTTAGGAGGGAAATGTTAGGGGGGAAAAGAAGACGTTTTAAGCTGAAAATTCTCTCCTAATTCACAGTACAAAAGATTTTAAACTTCTGGTCTAGAGGACAACAGCTTCAAAAATTAAAACATCACAACCAAAAGCTTAGAAATAATAACTAAATTTGACATAATATTGTGGTCTTCTGAAGAGCCACCTTGATGCGGATAGAGAGAGCAATCACTGACAGTACGAGAACTGGGAAACTACATCCCATGTAGGATACAATGCCTGAAATAATTCCAATGCCATTTTTCCCTTATGTTTAATCTAGGCATGAGTCCATCTTTTTGTATGATTTTTGCCCTTGCAACTCATCAATATTAAGATAGGAAATAAGTTTCCATATGTTTTGTACCTCTCCATTTTATAACATGGAGGAATGTGGTTTTCAAGGGGTCTAGTTGGCAAGCTCAATGATCATTTAATTATAAAAGTTATTGTGAAGTATTATTTAATTTCAATTCTCATTTAGGATTTGGTTTGGGGGAAGGTAAAAATTAAATGTTGCCTGGACATTGGAACACTTAAATGGGATAATGAAATCCTGAACACATAAATGGCTATGTGTTACATATTAATCAACATGATAATGCACAAACGTTTTAAAACATTTAAAAAATCAGAGTTCTATAGTCCCCTTTATTTTAAATAGAGTCATTAAGAGCAACATGAAGTCAGACTTTTGTCCAGTGAAAATTATTTTGGACTGCTGATCTTTATAACTGTAATATAATGTGTTTGTGTGTGTGTGTGTTAAGGCACTAACTTTGTGGTAATTTGTTACAGAAGCCATAGAAAACTAATACAATGTCAAATAA
>NW_022103923.1:1108642-1117285 GCF_000313985.2 Echinops telfairi
TCATAGCATCATAAGGAAGGAATTATACAAAGAGGAAATCTGTTTGGAAGGTTGTCAAGAGCCTGTGACTGAGGGCTGGGGTGCATATCCCTAGGGAAGAACTACCTCTGGAATACCAGAGAGTACCTGTTACAGGGCTGTAGGAAGATGACGATGTGTGATGTTGGAGTTCCAGCCCTCCCAGGGTGAAGACACCCTGGGCATCCAACAGAGACACCACATGCCTTAGGAGTTAAGACCACACGTAAGACCTACACTTGTTATTAGCTGCCATCTTGTTGGCCCTCAGCCCTGGATGACCCCACGCACAAAACACTGCGTGGGTCTTCACCATCCTCACGACTGATCAGTTGTGAATTGAACCATTGTGATAAGGAGCTTTTATTGGCTAAATGTTGGGTTTATGTATTTAGGTTCTTTCGTTCTAGTCCATCCTACTAGACTCATGAGGAAATAAACCTAAAACTCAGTCCTGACAAGTTAGAGCTAGTCCCTGACAAGCCAGGGAGACTAAGTTTGAGTCTCCAAAAGTAGTCAGACCTTATAGAAAGATCTTACACTCACTGCATATCTACTTTTACCAATGCACAAAAGCAAACTTAAAGAACTACCTTCTAGAGCAAAACCCAACACTCTTCAAAAGAAGATAAGAAAATCCAGGGTCTCCACAATGTGTCATTCCACATGGTCCAGTTTATAGTTCAAAAAAAAGGAAATGGTGGCTTATAGCTAAGAAAATTTCAGACTCAATAGAAACAGACCCCAAAGTCCCCGGTTATTGGACTTAGTAGACAAATATTCAAAAGTAACTATAATAAAGGTGTTAAATAATTTGAGAGAATATGTTAACATAATGAAAGGGAAATGTCTCATTGAGTGAACATTAGTAAAAGGCAACTATAAAAATAATCAAATGGAAATTTTGAAACTTAAAATTATTGTAACTACAGAAAAAAAGCCTCACTATATAGGCTCACCATCAATTTGTACTGATGGTCCAAGTGGCTTAGTACATCACAGACCCTAAGCAACCCTCATTCACCTGGTGCTCAGCTGAATAGGCACATCCTGTTAGATGGACTGAGGTGCTGGAGTGCGGAGGCAGGTTAGGAAAGAGGCTGAATTCTCCCCCACCGCCAGCCCTCACCCCATATTTCAAGTTCAGATGACTTTGAAGAATACGTCCAAGCCAACAAGTAAAGGCTAAACCACACCCTACATCCAGTTACCATTTTAACTTGTGGCGTCTTACAGCCTTCATCATTTTCAGTTTCCTTCCCCCTTGCAAGAGTAATGTGTTTTTCCCCCCCTTGCAAAAGTAATGTGCTTTAGTTCCATATGCTTGTTCTGCAGCATTCACCCATTTGACCGGCTTAACCTAGTGAGAGGAACAGGAGCGCACCGGACTCCTGGGAACTCAAGTTAAACTCTAGATCAAAGAACTCTCAGGCCGAGGACAATAACCCGAGGAGCTCAATGATGGACACATACCCACCATCCCATAATAAGTGATGACAGTCCACCCAAGAACCTTTTCCCCAGATTCCATTTTTGAACGCGTATTGCATCCAATTACCATAACTCCAACCATGTAGCCCCGTTCACAGAATTCTCCACCTCTGTTCTTGAATAAACATAATGTCCTTCTTGCCTAGTCTCCCTTAAAAACTTCTTTTCCCTTGATCAGAGAGACCATGGCCTGAGTTTTCTTAGGGACTCCAAGACATCTCCCCTTTCAAGGTGCTTCTCTCTCTAATAAATCTTTTGCTTGCGAGGTAAGCCTAGGTCCCTGCCTTCTTCTTAACTGGGCAAAGGAAAGAAGCTGATCTGTAGGGAACCTTGTAACAGGGCCTCAATTTAGCTTCTAGGGGTACTATTTACTAATTTGGTAACTGTAGGTAAAAATGCTTACTTTTTTCCTTTGCTATATGGGGGTAATAATAGTATATACCCCATAAAGTTTGGAAATTATAGGAGATAATACATGGAAACATGTAGAATGTACCTGAGACGCATGTGTTAGTTGTTATTACTATATAACCTCTTCTTCCCCAGGTCCTTTAAGAATAGAGCTTTTCCCAGGATAGTTGTTATCTACTATTGACTCAGCCCCTAACTCATAGTGACCTCAGGCCCAATGGAATCAGACTGTTGTGATCTATAGACTGATCCACTGACTGGCTTTTTGGAAGTAGATCATTGGACCTATCTTCCAAAGAGCCTCTGGGTAGACTCAAACCTCCAACCTTTCAGTTATCTGCTGAGCACCAGTTGTACCACTCGAGGACTCCTTACTGGGTAGGAGACAATATTCAAAGAATGACCCCCCCCCATCAAAACATTGGTGGTAAAACTCTCTCCTGTAAAAGGCTTCTTAAATGTCCCAAGGAGGATAAAACAAGTATGTAGTACTTTTCCCCACGCTGATCAACGGAGGCATTTCTTTTTGAAAGAACAGCTGTGGAGATACTGCCAGCCTCTTGGATAGCTGTCCGCCACAGATAAACATTATTCTGTGCTACTGGGTGTGTTTAATGTGTAAACAGATTGTGGGAACACTAGAGGCTGGTTTTTCAAGTTCCTGCTCCCAGCACGGTCAAGTAGTCCAGCATTCTACAGTTTGGGTCTGAAGGAAAAGTGAACCATCATAAATGTTCTACCCTTCTTGCTGAGGTAAGAATATTATCTTTGGAGGTCTCAGGTCTGACTTCTGCTGTCTTGATGTTTGTATTTTATGCATACTGGGAGTGGGGCTGGTTGGCTGGTCAGGAAGAAAAAAGATCTATTTCACCTGAGATTTTGAACTTCAGAAAGAAAGGGGGTGGGGTGGGATATAAGGAGACTTCACAATTTCATGGAAAATGGAATGAAAAAGTAATGAACTTTTTCCGCGAAAATTTTAAAACCTGCTCCTACATAAAGAATAAACTTTGAGCATTGGGCTATTAGAAGTTTGATGGATTGGGATAGGAAATCTTGTTATTAGCACTTGATTTGATCTGTCTGGTAAAGCAGTGTACTAGATCCCAATCAATATCACATGTCTTCAGGAATCAATGTGTATCCTAATAATATAAATCAAGTTCCCAGCAGAAGAACTACATTACTCTGCCAAAAACCTTTTGAAGCTCTACATGTATGACATATAGTCTTTTGCTCTGCGTTTTTTTCTGAGAACACTCAGATGCTCCATTTAGCTTTGTTGAATTGTTTTTGCATTTTTTCCCATTTGTGGTATGGTTAAATATACAATACGTATATATTTAAAGGATTGCTAAAATAGCATTTCAAAATGAATATGGTATTTTTAATGCTTGCAAATATGAGACTACTTAAATCTTCAAAAGACAACTCAAACTGACTACCTTCTAATCTATACTGGCTCATAGACACTCTATAGGCTAGAGTAAAATTGCCTCTGGGTTTCCATGATTGTAGAAAACCATCTTTCTCCAGAGGAGCTAGTGGGGAGTTAGATATGCTGACCTTGTGATTAGCCGCCCAATGGGGAACCTGCTAAGCCATCAGGTCTCCTCCTTTTTTTTCAGATGTTTGAAATGAACTTGTACAGAATTAAAGACTCCAAGTTCACCTTGATTTTACTTTTCCTCCTTTCTCCTTTCTTAGCCACCCAGACCTATATTTAAACCTTGATTTAAATATTTAAACTGATGGGTAAGGCATCTGGAGGCTCCCCCCCCACACACACACACACCCCATGAAGCTGTTTATTTATTTGTGTTAAACAATCATTTTCTTTGACACCAGGTCTCCTTAAAAAGTATTTTAAGAACAATAATTAATTGTTTGCTTTTTGACATTATAACAAGTTACTTACATGTTGTTTAGATAACAGCTTAAGTACAAGACGGTTTCCTCATATACCCCAGGGCTCATATGCATGAAGCCTAGATTGTATTCTAGCTAAATCCTTAATTAGGTCCCTACATTATCAACATTTACACACACACACACACACACACACACACCAACCAAACTCATTGCCATGGAGACCTTATAAGACAGGGTAGAACTATTCCGTGAGTTTCTGAGACTGTAACTCTTTATGGGAGTAGACTGCCTCATCTTTCACCTGAAAAGCAGCTGACAGTTTTGAACTGTTCACCTTGAAGGGAGCAGCCCAACGCAGAAGCACTAAGCCATCATAGCTCATATATATGTATATGTATATATGTATATATGTGTGTATATGTATGCATATACATATACACACATATATGCACACATAGCAATTCACATACAGACAACTAATATGAGGGCAATGGGAAAGGTGAGGAAATGTCACTTTTGTCTTTCAGTTTTTGAAACATATTTAATCTATGTTCCTATGATTTCCTGAAAATTAGTTATGTGGTCATTCAATTTATTCAGGCTTGGTGATGTCTCCTAGTGGGTTAAGGGAATAGCTGTTCTTGACATTTTTACAGCTTTGTGTCCTAGAGCCATATTCAGTAATTTTTTTAGTTGTTGAAATTATTTGCCCAATCATTTAGTGTAGTAAGGGAAGGAACGGGCCAGGCAGCTTTAATGTGGGAAATGAATGGTTTGTTTTACCTAAGCTCTTTTATAACATAACATATGTTTTGACTATTTTGCCAGCAATTGTAAACACTCAGCTAATTGTCTTTCATACTTTGTATTTATGATTTACTTGTTACTGTACTTTTATATACCCCATATGTTGTGTGCAGGCATGCTGGCACTCTTTCTTTCCTCTCCCCACTGCCCAGCCCACCCCACCTCCACACACATAGTCACACAGTTTAGATGGTTTTGCAGAACTCATTAACTTCCCTCTAACTTGTTTTCCTTCCTGGTTGTCTCTTTCTTTGAGTATCAGCATCATTTCTTGTGATTTTTCTTTCCTTGCTGAGCTTTCTCTCTATCTTCCCTCATCCCGGACCCATGGCGGTCTGATTCTACTGAAGACAGCAAAGCAGCAGCAGTAAAGCATGCACTCGTACAATTGGCAACTGGTGGCTACCTTGAGTTCTGGAAGGTCATCTGGAAATAAGGCAGAGCTCTTGAGGAACGAAGTGTAATAAGCATATAACATACCTGGATAGGAATTTCATTCGACTGGGTTTCTCTCTCCTATCAGGAAAAATAATCCCGTAAAAGGTAGATATAAAGTTCCCCCTACCTCCTTACCAGGGATTCTCTTTCTAAAAATCCCCCTACATTGTGGCACCCGCCGTCATCATTTTGTTGGCATTGTACATCCAAGGGTTGCTAATGATATTAGTAGTAAATCCAATTATGTGCGTTCACTCATTCAATATTTTTAATAGCAGCTATATATCAGTGCACTGCTATTGAATCAAATCTGACTCATAGCAACCCCACAGGGATAGGACAAGGTAAAACCATCCCTATGCAGTTCTGAGACTAATTCTTTATGGGAGAAGAAAGTGTCGTGTTTCTCCCAATTAGAGGCTGGTTGTTTCAAACTGCTGACCTAAGGCCCCTTAGCTATACATTAGTCACTAGATAAATATTGAATGGTCTATGTGAGTCAGAATTGACTCAATGGCAGTTGGTTTATAGACCAGACCCTGCTATGAACCTCGATTTAGAACAGCACATATGTAAGGCTGCTTTTATGCAACTTCAATCTACTTGGAAAGAAGTTAATTTACCTAGCTAATTCATTCCAATCGTAACAGGTATTGTGAAGAATAGTATCCAAATCCCAATTTTATTTGAGTTATTATTTTTGTGAAATTTGCATCGATTTCTGTTTTTCTGAAGTGATCTCCTTCTTTGGTATCTTTCACTCTCTACTATCTTTTCTCTACTATCCCTTCAGCAACATTTTCCTCTGTCTCTTCTCCCTAAATGTGGGTTTCTCCCTAACGTTTAGTATATGACCCATACTTTGTTGCTTCTTTCCTTTGCCTGTGATCAGGAGTCTGAATGACCTCCTTGTTATTGTTGTATGCCATCGAGTTGATTCAGATACATAGCAAGCTTATATAACAAAGTAGCACTGCCCACAGAGTTTTCTAGACTGTAATCATTATGAGACTAGATTGTCCAGTCTTTTCACCTACAGAGCCACTGGTGGGTTCCCACTGCTATCCTTTCAGAAGCAGCCGCATGCTTCACCATTATGCCACCAGGACTCCTTCATCAACTGGTAGTTTAAAATGTTACCTCTAAGTTGATGCTTCCAGATTTTATATCTTGCCATCTGTTATATATTTTTCCACATGAATGTCCAAGTACCACTTATTATTAATCAAGATTATAACCAAATCCACTGTTTTTCCCATCCAGCCATTTCCCTTTCCATCCATGTTCCTGGTAAGGACAGCGGTGATCTCTTCTGGTTCCTCATATTTGAAACCTTGAATAGAGTCAGCTTTGCTTCTTACTTTTTCTTTGCGCTTAATATATAAATCACAACCAAGTCCTTTTATTTCTTTCATCATTACTGTGTCTAGCAGCTACCCTACCTGTTGCTGTTCTTTTTTTTCTCTTTCCTTTCTTCGTATTTTCCCTCCTATTTTCTCATCTTTCCTTCCTTTAGTCCAAGAGCTACTTAGAATTTAAAGACCTTGTCAGGTTCCACCTCAATCGGGATGTGCACATCTCACAGGTCTCTTCTTTTAAACGGTGACAACAGCATCATTGGTTTGGTGGAAATAACACAGGCTTCAGGACCCAATGATCCAGGCTGAAGTTCTGATTGTATTTGTGTTCTGTGAGCCTCACTTTCTTTATATTCAGTCTATCTCACACAGTTATCATGAGGAACAAAGATCACAAAAGTAGCAATGTGAAACACTATGAAACAGTAGGCATAATTACACATTAAAGTAATATATGTTTTTAGAAGAATAATTCAGGAGAAGGGACCAAGACCTTGAGGCAATATGCTGTACTGCAGAAGTACAGAGCATGGGCTTATATTGAAGTCAGATTGCCCAAGTGGGAATTCTGGCTCTGCTCCTCACCAGTCGCATAAACTTGGAAAATTTAGTTCCTCCGTTTCTTCCTCTGTAGTATGAGAATGATACTTGTTTCAATTCACAGAAGTGTTGTGGAATGAAAAAGGCTTCATAGATGTGAAGTGCTTTAGATAGTGTCTGACACTTATTAAGTGCCCTGTAAATGTGAGGGTTGGGGTAGGAACAAAGTGGGCAGGTGTCAGTACAAGAGTTTCAGTTGCTGTTAAATCCATTCCACTCCCTGGCAATTTTATGTATGTCAGAGAAGAACAGTGCTCCATAGGGTCTTCAATCGCTGTTTTTGTTTTTGTTGTTTTTCCAGAAGTAAATCACCAAGTTTTTCTTCTGTAGTGCCTCTGAGTGTTAGGAACAAATTGTTAGAACTGCATCGCCAGGTGAGAAGTAGATGCAACAAAGATGGAAACGCAGAACTGAAAAATGCATACTTGCACCTGCTCAAATCCCTAGTGATTCAGGCAGCTCGGGATGGAGCTGACCATGGAAATGGACATCGAGGAGGGATGAATATTCTGAACAATCTGCTTGGAGCTCACAACTGGTTAATTTTTTTAAAGGTATATAAGTGTGTCCTTTAGTGCTAATAAATAGGTATGTCTGTCATGTAATCAAAATGTTGCCATCCAAGTGTCCAAATGTTGTCAAATCAGCCTCAGTTGTTCTCTGTATTCTAGAAGTCCTTTTCTTTAATAAACTCAGCCTCAGAGTGTTTCAGGGAGTCTTGAGGACATTGTGGGTTAAGTGTTGGATGGACAGCAATTGTAAATACTATTTACAACTTACATATATTAATTAATTAGCATACATAATTTGTGGGCAATTGAGGCAGGTATTCAATCCAGCCAACATACTCTAATCCAGCAGAACCCATATTCTCAGCCCTTGAGAAGTATCTTCTCAGCATCTTGTGCCCCAGTATTCAGATAAGAGGATAGGTTCCAGAGTCCCAGAGTTGCTGTTACATATTGCAACTCCAATTTTCCATGACAAGTGGCATGAAGTACTAGATAGTTTTTCATAATATTTAAAAATTACTTTCAATGACATTTACATGAAGTATTCTGAGAAAACAATGGGGCTTTCTGCTCGTGTAAAAATTTACAGCCTTGGAAACCCCCAGGGGCAGTTTTAGTCTGTCTGTACAGGTCGATATGAGCCAGAATTGAATAGGTGGCTATGAGTTTGGTTTTTAATTTTTTATGCCAATATCCGGTACTACTGGGCAAGGAAGGTCTGATTATCTCATCTATGGGCCTGTATTTGAGTATCAATGGTCTCGATTGTTGATACTCCCGATTTCCTAGACAGTGCTGATTCAGTACAGGGTGAGTTGTTGCCAATGTACAGTGCTGCTGTCCATGGGCATATTGTCTTCAGGTGCCTGAGTTTTCATCTTTATTGGCTTTTGCTACTGTTTCAAATGTTTACTCAATTTAGAGAGTTGCCCTTTTCTTTTTGTTTCCTCTTTAAACGACTTCTTCATTTAAATGCTCTCTTGCCTAAGTTTCTTGACTTTTTTTGGTTAAGCATTATCAGCTACTAAGAAAATTAATTAATAGGTTTTTACTTAATTTTCTTCATCACTGAATAGAAATATTAAAAATCCCACTTACTTTCGCTGAACCTTGAACAGCAGTCATTTGAAAGCAGG
>NW_022103923.1:1117626-1120101 GCF_000313985.2 Echinops telfairi
ATTGAACACTGACTGTTTCCTCAGAATGGAGCATGTGGATTTTACAAAAATATATCATTGAGATGGGTTGGAGCTGCTTGCGTGCCTGACTGTGTGTGTGTTTAGAAATTAGACTCAGAATTTAGCCATCAAACGATGCCTACATGTTTAAAAATAGACTTAAGTCTAACTACACTTTTATGTGGATTATAAAAATGAAAGTTCAGCAACAACCCACTTGGTAAACACAGACCAAGAGAGATAGTACCAAACATATTTATTTAAGTAGCACAGTGTAGAATAATGCTTTAGTATATCCTGCCAAGCCCTGTGTAAAGACAGCAATCATTTTTATTCTCTAAGTATGCAATCATTAAAATTAATGTATGATAAATATTTTTAGCATTCATTTTGTTTCGATCAAAAGATATTATCTCAAGGACGAATTTGTAAACAAAGCTTTTTGTTAGGTGCTGTCGATTTGGTTCTAACCCACTGCAACTTTCTGTGCAACACTGCCCTATCCTGCACCCACCTTGTTCTTACGTAAGTTCCAGCCTGGGGTTGCAGCCCCTGTGTCAATCTCAGACAAAACAATAAGTCCCGAACACAAAATAGTCACTTTTCCCACCTTAAAGAGGTAATGGCAACAAATGTACATATGTGCTTGACACAATGGATGTATGCATGGATTGTGGTGGGAATTGTACGAGCCCCCAATAAAATGATTAAAAAAAAACTAGAAGTAATGGATTAACCAAAGAGGTCTGTGCCCACAAACAAATGATTAAGTTTTCAATTTCCTCCTTTGATTAGGACCAGACAAACCTACTTAGTGACAGAGAACCACGACCTGCAATTGAGGGAACCAAACCTAAAAGCCAATGTCGAATCCATTCCAAGTCGTATCAATCTTGGCTTTGTTTTTCTAAAGACACTCCTATTGGGAACTAATGCAGAAGCTCAATCACATCAAGCAGAATTGTACAATTGCTACCACAATCCGTTTCAAAACATTATCTTCCTTCTTGAACTCCTTGATATCACCTCCCCATTACCCACCTCCCCCACTGTGCCCCCCAGGAACCCTTATTCTACTTGTTGTCTCTATTAATTCATCAATCCTGGGTTTCATATACTGAAAAGCAGAAAAAACATATAACACAAATTCAAGAGAGAGAACCCCAATTACAAAATACATCAGAGATTAACCCAATTATGAAAAACAGAAGAAAAAAATAGAAAATGTTGAAAACCAAATCAGACCCAATGTGTAACGGGGCGGGGGGATCAAGTGACAAGGTTTCCACTCATAGCAAGCTTGTAGGCTAGTGTGGAGCTGCTCCATAGCGTTTCCAAGGCTATCATTTTCACAAAAGTAGGCTGCTGTACCTTTCTTCCACAAAGCAAGTTGGTTTGAAATGTGAACGTTTCAGTTAGCAAACAAATTTATCCACTGAACCACTAGTGCTTCTCATTGATAGAACAGCACAGAGGAAATACTGTTGTTCTTATATACAAGGAAGTCCAGTAAGTAACATAGTTAAAATAAAAAGACAACAGGTGTTCTGTTGGCATCAATACAGAGTAGACTGCATTCACCATGTTCAAGAAGGGAGAATTTCTCCTGCTTCAAACCACTCACATAATGACTTATTTTGTTGGCTTTAACAGAATGTCAACTCCAAACGCAGGAAGGTTATTTCTAAGACAATTATGTACACACACAAATATTTATTTTCTTTCAAATGCATTCTGAATTACTTATTGTTCTTTGAATATAAATTATATGCCTGGCTTTATATTTAAGCATGATATGATAAAAATACATATTAGCTCCTCACAGATATATAGAGTAAGCTCCTAAACAACTAGGATAAAATTCACTATCAATCTTTGATTGATTATTTGGGAAAGCTATTGAAGCAGAGTCAGCAAACATGAAATATATAGACACTAGCATTTTCTGATGATTTACCATAACCCAAGGACTGTTCTGTCAGTATTCAGTGCGTCAAACCCTAATTGAACACTAATGACAGAAGACCTGGTGAGCTGTGGGAGGCCACCACAATCCTCATTCATGAAGAAAACAGCGGGTCATTTAAAAGACAGGAAAGAAGGAAAAGATCAAAGGGGATGTCACACATGTAACTTGAGGACTTAAGTCTGAAAATACATGGGGTCTGAGGAAGCAGAAGACACCTGTACCAAGATTGGTAAACTGTTGGTAGTCAGACCAAAAAGGTCTTGCTCCAGCAAGGTCACATATGCTGTACTAAGATATGTATTCTTCCGGCATATCTGTGACAGACATTCTGTCTTATTTTGTTTTTGTTTGTTCCTATTAGCATGTGTCTCGGAGGCATTATGCTATTGGGGGTCACCCTCTCGAAGTTGTGTTATATGTTTTTCTGTTTTGGGTAAATGAAACCCAGGATTGATGAACTTATAGGGACAGCAAGTAGAATAAAGGTTGTGGGGTGGGGAGGGGGC